>NW_025238461.1:0-4242 GCF_018294505.1 Triticum aestivum
ACAAGTATTTCTCAAATTCAAAACTACTCACTAGCATGATTCTAATATCACCACCTTTATATCTCAAAACAATCATAAGGAATCAAACTTCTCATAGTATTCAATGCATTTATCTGAAAGTTTTTATTATATCCCTCTTGGATGCCTATCATATTAGCACTAATTTTATGACCAAAGCAAATTACCATGCTGTTTAGAGACTCTCAAAACAATATAAGTGAAGCATGAGAGTTCATCAATTTCTTCAAAATAAAACTACCGTCGTGCTCTAAAAAGATATAAGTGGAGCACTAGAGCAACTGAAAACTACTCCAAAAGATATAAGTGAAGATCAATGAGTAGTTGAATAATTATGTAACTATGTGAAGACTCCTTCTCAAAAATAAATTCATATCTTAAGTACCTTAGTCTAACAGCAAATGAAACAAAATAAAATGACATTGCAAGGATAGCACATATTATGTGAAGAAGCAAAAACTTAGGCTCAACCAAAACTGACCGATAGTTGTTGAAGAAGAATGGTGGGATGCCTACCAGGTTATCCCCAAGCTTAGATGCTTGAGACTTCTTGGAATATTAACTAGGGATGCCTTGGGCATCCCCAAGCTTGTGCTTTTGTGTCTCCTTAATTCCTCTCATATCGCGGTTTCCCTAATTCTTAAAAACTTAATCCACACAAAGCTCAACAAGAACTCGTGAGATAAGTTAGTATAAATCCATGCTAAACCTTATCATTCTCTACTCTAGAAAATCACTAAAATTATATTTTGGCATTGCATACTAAATGCCTCTGCATATTTAGTACTCCTATCCTCAAATAGAATCATTAAACAAGGAAACATATGCAAACAACGCAAACATAACAGCAATCTGTCTAAACAGGATAGTCTGTAAAGAATGCAAGAGGAATCATATGTCTTTAACTCCAGATAATTTGTTTTTACTCATTGTGTAAAAAATTTTAAGATTTATCATGTTCTGACTATTCACATATATTCAAAACGTAACAGTAAACTTTCTGTTTTCAGACAACAACATATAGACTTGCAAAATAAGCATGGTAAAGGCTATACTTGAACTTTTTATTGAAATAAAAGATGCAAAACATTACTATAAATAACAGCAAGCAAATACTAATAAAAGAAAATGATGTACCAAGCAAAACACATAATGTGTGGTGAATAAAAATATAGCCTCAAGTAAGGTTACCGATGAACGAAGATGAAAGAGGGGATGCCATTCGGGGCATCCCCAAGCTTAGGCTCTTGGTTGTCCTTGAATATTAACTTGGGGTGCCTTGGGCATCCCCAAGATTAGGTTCTTGCCACTACTTATTCCATAATCCATCGAACTTTACCCAAAACTTGAAAACTTCACAACATAAAACTTAACAGAAAACTTGTAAGCTCCATTTGTATAATAAAGCAAGTCACCACTTAGGTACTGTCAAGACAAGATACGTAATTTTTATCACATGATGCCTACTGTACCCTATCATTTCTACAATTTATATTAAGCAATATAATCCATAGAAACTAGAAAACAAGCAAAGTTTGCATCGAAAACAGAATCTGTCAAAAACAGAACAGTCTGTAGTAATCTGTAACTCTCAAATACTTATGTAACTCCAAAACATCTGAAAAAATAGGTCAACCTAAGAAATTTGTCTATTAATCTTCTGCAAAAAGAATCAGTATTTTATCATTCTCATGTTAAAAATGATAATTGTTTTCCCGAGTGCAAAAGTTTCTGTTTTTAAGCAAGATCAAATGAACTATCACCATAGATCATCCCAAAGGTCTTACTTGACACTTTATTGAAACAAAAGCTAAAAAACATGATTACTGCAGTAGCATAATCATATTAACACACCAAAACAGTAGGTATAAATGTTGGTTTTTCTCCCAACAAGTGCTTTTCTTTAATGCCTTTCTAGCTAGGCATGATGGTTTCAATGATGCTTGCATAAAAGATAAGAACTGAAACATAACGGGAGCATCATGAAGCATATGACTAGCACATTTAAGTCTAACCCTCTTCCTATGCATAGGGATTTTGTGAGCAAACAACTTATGGGAGCAAGAATCAACTAGCATAGGAAGGTAAAACAAGCATAACTTCAATATTTTCAACACATAAAGAGGAAACTTGATATTATTGCAACTCCTACAAACATATATTCCTCCCTCGGAATAATTTTCAGTATCATCATGAATGAATTCAACAATATAGCTATCACATAAAGCATTACTTTCATGATCTACAAGCATAAAATTTTACTACTCTCCACATAAGCAAAATTCTTCTCATTCGGAATAGTGGGAGTATCATACGAAACTTGAATACTATAAATTGTTTCCACATTAAAAGAATAATGTTCAGAAAAATGGTAATAATAATGATGACAAGCTTTATAAATATAATCATCACTAATTTTTATAACATAAGTGACTTCACAATAATCATCATAAGTAGCAACTTTGTTCTCATCATAAATATAATCATCACTAATGATGACAAGATAGTGGAATCATTACTAAATAAAGTGATGACCTCTCCAAATCCACTTTTATCATTAAAATAAGATTCAACACCCTCCCAAATAATGGTATCACTACTTCCTAAAGTTGACACTCTTCCAAACCCACTTTCATAAATATTGCAATCATCAAAAGTAGGAGGCATGCTATCATCATAATAAATTTTCTCATCAAAACTTGGAGGACTAAACATATCATCTTCATTAAACATAGCATCCACAAGCTTGGGCCTTTGCATATCACAAGCATAGTCACTCTCATCATTAATAATATGAATACCACCAATAGTATAGAATTATTATCACAACTTTCTAAGTTGGTGCCAAGAATATTTTCAAGATTATAACAAGTATCATTACTTTCCCAATCATAATCATCATAATGAGTAATAGGCATAACAATAATAGGAGCAACATCATTTGGGAGGGATACCTTTTTACCTTTGCTTCTCTGTCTTTTCTTCTTCTTCTTCGCATCATGTGTGGGTTTTATCACCCTTTTGGAGCTCCTTATTGATGAGACTGGTTGAATAAAAAGCTCCTCCTCGTTACCTGATTCATCATAGAAGAAAATAGGAGGATATTGGGAAACCTCTTCCCTTTCATTAGTATTCTCTTCATCTTCTATTTGTTCTCTTGTCTTTAAGTAGTTGGCAATATAAGGATTCTCAATGCAATTCACTGCACAATACATATTAATTTCCTCTAGATCAAAATCAAGAACTCTCTCAAAATATTATTCCGGAATACCCTTAGTTATGCCTTTCATTTCTTCATATCTTAAAAGCAAACTAAGTTCATTATGATGCGCAAGGGTAATCAAGTCATCAATTTTTTTGACACAATTCGATCATGAAACAATTTGCATTGAAGATTTAAATGACCACGTTCATTGCAAAGTTCACAAGGATGGCTAAAACTATTAATTTTTTAGCACAAACATCTAGCCTCTCTTGCAACCATCTAGTTTCTAGATACTTATTCCTCTTGCAAAATCTATCTTCCCTATTTGGTATGTAACAGCAAACTCTATGCACTCCACAGAAATTGACATGATTGTAAGACACATTTTTATCATAACTAGTGCAAACATCATTAGTACTATGGATATTCAAAGAATTCATACTAACAACATTGCACTCATGCTCATCATTCAAAGATTGTATGTCAAACATTTTATTGCATTCTTCCTCTAGCAATTGAGCACAATTATCAGAATCCTTATTTTCACGAAAGACATTAAAAAGATGAATCATATGAGGCAACCTCAATTCCATTTTTTGTAATTTTATTTTATAAACTAAACTACTGATAAAACAAGAAACTAAAAGATTTGATTGTAAGATCTAAAGACATACCTTCAAGCACTAACCTCCCCGGAAATGGCGTCAGAAAAGAGGTTGATGTCTACTACGCAACCTTCTTCTTGTAGACTCGTGTTGGGCCTCCAAGCGCAGAGTTTTGTAGGACAGTAGCAAATTTGCCTCAAGTGGATGGCCTAAGGTTTATCAATCCATGGGAGGCATATGATGAAGATGGTCTCTCTCAAACAACCCTGAACCAAATAACAAAGAGTCTCTTGTGTCCCGAACATAGCAAATACAATGATAAATTGTATAGGTGCACTAGTTCAGCGAAGAGATGGTGATACAAGTGCAATATGGATGGTAGATATAGGTTTTGGTAATCTGAAATTATAAAAA
>NW_025238462.1:0-4242 GCF_018294505.1 Triticum aestivum
TTTTTATAATTTCAGATTACCAAAACCTATATCTACCATCCATATTGCACTTGTATCACCATCTCTTCGCTGAACTAGTGCACCTATACAATTTATCATTGTATTTGCTATGTTCGGGACACAAGAGACTCTTTGTTATTTGGTTCAGGGTTGTTTGAGAGAGACCATCTTCATCATATGCCTCCCATGGATTGATAAACCTTAGGCCATCCACTTGAGGCAAATTTGCTACTGTCCTACAAAACTCTGCGCTTGGAGGCCCAACACGAGTCTACAAGAAGAAGGTTGCGTAGTAGACATCAACCTCTTTTCTGACGCCATTTCCGGGGAGGTTAGTGCTTGAAGGTATGTCTTTAGATCTTACAATCAAATCTTTTAGTTTCTTGTTTTATCAGTAGTTTAGTTTATAAAATAAAATTACAAAAAATGGAATTGAGGTTGCCTCATATGATTCATCTTTTTAATGTCTTTCGTGAAAATAAGGATTCTGATAATTGTGCTCAATTGCTAGAGGAAGAATGCAATAAAATGTTTGACATACAATCTTTGAATGATGAGCATGAGTGCAATGTTGTTAGTATGAATTCTTTGAATATCCATAGTACTAATGATGTTTGCACTAGTTATGATAAAAATGTGTCTTACAATCATGTCAATTTCTGTGGAGTGCATAGAGTTTGCTGTTACATACCAAATAGGGAAGATAGATTTTGCAAGAGGAATAAGTATCTAGAAACTAGATGGTTGCAAGAGAGGCTAGATGTTTGTGCTAAAAAATTAATAGTTTTAGCCATCCTTGTGAACTTTGCAATGAACGTGGTCATTTAAATCTTCAATGCAAATTGTTTCATGATCGAATTGTGTCAAAAAAATTGATGACTTGATTACCCTTGCGCATCATAATGAACTTAGTTTGCTTTTAAGATATGAAGAAATGAAAGGCATAACTAAGGGTATTCCGGAATAATATTTTGAGAGAGTTCTTGATTTTGATCTAGAGGAAATTAATATGTATTGTGCAGTGAATTGCATTGAGAATCCTTATATTGCCAACTACTTAAAGACAAGAGAACAAATAGAAGATGAAGAGAATACTAATGAAAGGGAAGAGGTTTCCCAATATCCTCCTATTTTCTTCTATGATGAATCAGGTAACGAGGAGGAGCTTTTTATTCAACCAGTCTCATCAATAAGGAGCTCCAAAAGGGTGATAAAACCCACACATGATGCGAAGAAGAAGAAGAAAAGACAGAGAAGCAAAGGTAAAAAGGTATCCCTCCCAAATGATGTTGCTCCTATTATTGTTATGCCTATTACTCATTATGATGATTATGATTGGGAAAGTAATGATACTTGTTATAATCTTGAAAATATTCTTGGCACCAACTTAGAAAGTTGTGATAATAATTCTATACTATTGGTGGTATTCATATTATTAATGATGAGAGTGACTATGCTTGTGATATGCAAAGGCCCAAGCTTGTGGATGCTATGTTTAATGAAGATGATATGTTTAGTCCTCCAAGTTTTGATGAGAAAATTTATTATGATGATAGCATGCCTCCTACTTTTGATGATTGCAATATTTATGAAAGTGGGTTTGGAAGAGTGTCAACTTTAGGAAGTAGTGATACCATTATTTGGGAGGGTGTTGAATCTTATTTTAATGATAAAAGTGGATTTGGAGAGGTCATCACTTTATTTAGTAATGATTCCACTATCTTGTCATCATTAGTGATGATTATATTTATGATGAGAACAAAGTTGCTACTTATGATGATTATTGTGAAGTCACTTATGTTATAAAAATTAGTGATGATTATATTTATAAAGCTTGTCATCATTATTATTACCATTTTTCTGAACATTATTCTTTTAATGTGGAAACAATTTATAGTATTCAAGTTTCGTATGATACTCCCACTATTCCGAATGAGAAGAATTTTGCTTATGTGGAGAGTAGTAAAATTTTATGCTTGTAGATCATGAAAGTAATGCTTTATGTGATAGCTATATTGTTGAATTCATTCATGATGATACTGAAAATTATTCCGAGGGAGGAATATATGTTTGTAGGAGTTGCAATAATATCAAGTTTCCTCTTTATGTGTTGAAAATATTGAAGTTATGCTTGTTTTACCTTCCTATGCTAGTTGATTCTTGCTCCCATAAGTTGTTTGCTCACAAAATCCCTATGCATAGGAAGAGGGTTAGACTTAAATGTGCTAGTCATATGCTTCATGATGCTCCCGTTATGTTTCAGTTCTTATCTTTTATGCAAGCATCATTGAAACCATCATGCCTAGCTAGAAAGGCATTAAAGAAAAGCACTTGTTGGGAGAAAAACCAACATTTATACCTACTGTTTTGGTGTGTTAATATGATTATGCTACTGCAGTAATCATGTTTTTTAGCTTTTGTTTCAATAAAGTGTCAAGTAAGACCTTTGGGATGATCTATGGTGATAGTTCATTTGATCTTGCTTAAAAACAGAAACTTTTGCACTCGGGAAAACAATTATCATTTTTAACATGAGAATGATAAAATACTGATTCTTTTTGCAGAAGATTAATAGACAAATTTCTTAGGTTGACCTATTTTTTCAGATGTTTTGGAGTTACATAAGTATTTGAGAGTTACAGATTACTACAGACTGTTCTGTTTTTGACAGATTCTGTTTTCGATGCAAACTTTGCTTGTTTTCTAGTTTCTATGGATTATATTGCTTAATATAAATTGTAGAAATGATAGGGTACAGTAGGCATCATGTGATAAAAATTACGTATCTTGTCTTGACAGTACCTAAGTGGTGACTTGCTTTATTATACAAATGGAGCTTACAAGTTTTCTGTTAAGTTTTATGTTGTGAAGTTTTCAAGTTTTGGGTAAAGTTCGATGGATTATGGAATAATTAGTGGCAAGAACCTAATCTTGGGGATGCCCAAGGCACCCCAAGTTAATATTCAAGGACAACCAAGAGCCTAAGCTTGGGGATGCCCCGAATGGCATCCCCTCTTTCATCTTCGTTCATCGGTAACCTTACTTGAGGCTATATTTTTATTCACCACACATTATGTGTTTTGCTTGGTACATCATTTTCTTTTATTAGTATTTGCTTGCTGTTATTTATAGTAATGTTTTGCATCTTTTATTTCAATAAAAAGTTCAAGTATAGCCTTTACCATGCTTATTTTGCAAGTCTATATGTTGTTGTCTGAAAACAGAAAGTTTACTGTTACGTTTTGAATATATGTGAATAGTCAGAACATGATAAATCTTAAAAAATTTTACACAATGAGTAAAAACAAATTATCTGGAGTTAAAGACATATGATTCCTCTTGCATTCTTTACAGACTATCCTGTTTAGACAGATTGCTGTTATGTTTGCGTTGTTTGCATATGTTTCCTTGTTTAATGATTCTATTTGAGGATAGGAGTACTAAATATGCAGAGGCATTTAGTATGCAATGCCAAAATATAATTTTAGTGATTTTCTAGAGTAGAGAATGATAAGGTTTAGCATGGATTTATACTAACTTATCTCACGAGTTCTTGTTGAGCTTTGTGTGGATTAAGTTTTTAAGAATTAGGGAAACCGCGATATGAGAGGAATTAAGGAGACACAAAAGCACAAGCTTGGGGATGCCCAAGGCATCCCTAGTTAATATTCCAAGAAGTCTCAAGCATCTAAGCTTGGGGATAACCTGGTAGGCATCCCACCATTCTTCTTCAACAACTATCGGTCAGTTTTGGTTGAGCCTAAGTTTTTGCTTCTTCACATAATATGTGCTATCCTTGCAATGTCATTTTATTTTGTTTCATTTGCTGTTAGACTAAGGTACTTAAGATATGAATTTATTTTTGAGAAGGAGTCTTCACATAGTTACATAATTATTCAACTACTCATTGATCTTCACTTATATCTTTTGGAGTAGTTTTCAGTTGCTCTAGTGCTCCACTTATATCTTTTTAGAGCACGACGGTAGTTTTATTTTGAAGAAATTGATGAACTCTCATGCTTCACTTATATTGTTTTGAGAGTCTCTAAACAGCATGGTAATTTGCTTTGGTCATAAAATTAGTGCTAATATGATAGGCATCCAAGAGGGATATAATAAAAACTTTCAGATAAATGCATTGAATACTATGAGAAGTTTGATTCCTTATGATTGTTTTGAGATATAAAGGTGGTGATATTAGAATCATGCTAGTGAGTAGTTTTGAATTTGAGAAATACTTGT
>NW_025238463.1:0-4242 GCF_018294505.1 Triticum aestivum
ATGGATCAAGAGCATACAGTGTGTGAGGTGTTCATATGTGAAGATTTGAAGAATAAAACACCTTTGAAGATTTTCAGAAAAGTTTGAGAATCAAAGCGAGTAATAAAAGTGACTTTTAATTACCCGAACTGAAGAACACGACGAACAGAGATGAACCGTGGTGAAGTTCGTCAAGTTAGATCTCCCACGCCCTAACTTGGCAGAGGGAGACAGCTACGGCGGCGGCGGAGTGAAGATTTCCGCAGCCGGCGCGAGTACGACGGCGACGAGGTCGAGGCAGTGAAGCTCTTCCCCACCGGCGGTGATGGAGTAGCAGCGGCGCTAGGGTTTGAGGAGAGCTCGAGCGAGAGACAGCAGTCAAGCGGAGTAAATGAAGTAAGGAAGGGGAGAGGGGTATTTATAGCCACGGTAAAAACTGTTCGCCCGAAGATTTTGGGACGAACATGCCCCTGCCCTTTCTTCTTCACGCGACATGTGTCACCCACGTACTGTGCAGATGAGATCGTGTAAGATCGTGGGTGATTATAATAATGCATTGTGGGATGCGGAACGGTTTGAGCGGTAAAACTGAAAATCTGGATAAGATTTGTTTTAAAGTTTCGTTCGCAATTTCTTCAGCTGACAAGGACACAGTGAAGACTTTGAACGAGTTTCAATCAGAACGCACATGAAGAATTTGTGAATGCTGTAGAGGACATAAACTCACATATATGTATATAGCCAATGAAGAAAAACGACGGAAACAGTGAAGATTTTGCAAAGTTGAAGAATTTGAAAGACTGAAGAATTTCAAAAATGAGGAAAAACTCAAATTGAAGATTTTCAACTTTTGTGGCGGCGTGACCCACCGTACAAGAATGATGATTTCAGACACCGCATACAATTGTCGTAGGGTTCTGAGAATCAAATTCTTCATTAATTTCTTCACACTTAGAGTGTTATTCTTCATTGATTGAAGAAAAATGTTTCTTCATGTGTTGCACATCTAAGTCATCAATTCTGCATAAGGGTTAGGATGTGTGTCCTTTTCAAAGAACATTCGAAGATTCTAAGATATTTAGCTCACACCGCAACTTGCTAAATCTCTTCTCATCCAAGGGCTTAGTGAAGATATCAGCTAGCTGTTCTTCAGTCTTCACATGCTCGATGGAGATGTCGCCCTTCAACACATGATCACGAAGAAAATGGTGACGAATCTGGATGTGCTTAGTCTTCGAGTGCTGAACTGGGTTGTGAGCAATCTTGATCGCACTCTCATTGTCGCAGAGGAGAGGCACATTCTTCACGTTGACGCCATAGTCCTTGAGGGTTTGCTTCATCCAAAGCAGTTGAGCACAGCATGAGCCAGCAGCAATGTATTCAGCTTCAGCAGTAGACAGTGATACGCAGTTCTGTTTCTTCGAGGACCAACAGACCAAAGATCGTCCGAGGAAATGACAAGTGCCAGATGTTGACTTGCGGTCCACACGATCACCAGCATAGTCAGAGTCAGAATATCCAATGAGATCAAAAGCAGAGCCCTTGGGGTACCATAATCCAAGTGTTGGTGTGTGAGCTAGATATCGAAGAATATGCTTCACAGCCTTATGGTGTGATTCCTTCGGTGTTGCTTGAAATCGGGCACACATGCAAACACTAAGCATTATATCTGGCCTAGATGCACTTACAATAAGGAACCAATCATGGAGCGGTATACCTTGTGATCGAAGTCAATACCATTTTCATCAGTGCATAGATGGCCATTTGTGGGCATAGGAATTTTGACGCCTTTGCAATCTTGCATCCGAATTTCCTCAGTACATCTTTGAGGTACTTCTCCTGAGATATGAATATGCCATTGCGCTGCTGACGAATTTGAAGACCTAAGAAGAATTTCAATTCTCCCATCATAGACATTTGATATTCTTCACTCATCATATAGGCAAATTCATCACTATAACGTTGGTTAGTACAGCCAAAGATAATATCATCAACATATATTTGGCACACAAACAGTTCACCATCATATGATTTAGTAAAAAGAGTGGGGTCGAGTGAACCGGGTGTGAAGCCATTCTTCACGAAGAATTCCTTCAATGTATCATACCACGCCCGAGGGGCTTGCTTGAGGCCATAGAGAGCCTTATTGCGTCTGAAGACTTTGTCAGGATTCTTTGGATCTTCAAAACCTGGGGGTTGAGCAACATATACTTCTTCCTCAAGCTTACCATTGAGGAATGCACTTTTCACATCCATTTGATATAAGATGATATCATGATGGTTAGCGTAAGCAAGTAATATGCGAATAGCCTCAAGTCTAGCAACAGGTGCAAAAGTTTCATCGAAATCAATTCCTTCAACCTGTGTGTAGCCTTGAGCTACTAGTCGTGCCTTATTCCTCACCACAAGGCCATTTTCATCTTGCTTGTTGCGGTAGATCCACTTTGTGCCAATGATATTATGCTTGCGAGGATCTGGGCGATTGACCAATTCCCAGACATTGTTCAGCTCGAACTGATGTAATTCTTCTTGCATAGCCTGAATCCACTCCGGCTCTAGAAATGCTTCATCTACCTTAGTGGGCTCTGTGATAGAGACAAAAGAATAGTGCCCACAAAAGTTAGATAAATGTGATGCTTTTGAGCGTGTGAGAGGACCTGGTGCGCTAATGTCATCGATGATCTTCTCCACTTGCACTTCTTTTGCAACGCGTGGATGAGTTGGTTGTCGCTGAGGATTTTGATCAGCATTTTCTTCAGCACCATTTTCCTCATCTTGTTCTTCAGGTGCATTAGTTCGACGTTCTTCATGAACAGGAATGAATTCTTCAGCAGATTCTTCAGTTGGAATGACATCCTCAGTTGCCTTGAGCTTGATAGCATCCTCAGGTGCTCGTTCATCTAACACAGAAGGTAGGTGCTCTCTTTGCGAGCCATTAGTTTCATCGAACCGCACATCTACAGTGTCAACAATCTTGTGAAGAACAATGTTGAAGACTCTGTAGGTGTGCGAGTCCTTTCCGTAACCAAGCATAAAACCTTCATGTGCTTTCGGTGCAAATTTAGAGTTGTGGTGAGGATCTCTAATCCAACATTTAGCACCGAAGACTTTGAAATAACTCACATTGGGTTTCTTGTCGGTGAGGAGTTCATAGGTAGTCTTCTTGAAGAACTTGTGAAGATATACTCTGTTGATGATGTGGCAAGCAGTATCAATTGCATCAATCCAAAAATGCTGAGGCGTTTTGTATTCGTCAAGCATAGTGCGAGCCATCTCAACAAGAGTTATGTTCTTGCGCTCCACGACGCCATTCTGCTGAGGAGTATAGGGAGCAGATAACTCATGAGTAATACCAAGTTCATCAAGATATGCATCAAGACCGGAATTCTTGAACTCAGTTCCATTGTCACTTCTGATATGCTTGATCTTCACACCAAAGTTGGTTGAAGCCCTCGAGGAAAATCGTTTGAAGACTTCCTGCACTTCATGTTTGTAAGTAACAATGTGTACCCATGTATATCGAGAATAATCATCAACAAGGACAAAACCATATAGAGATGCATCATTAGTGACTGCTGAATAATGATTAGGTCCTAAGAGGTCCATGTGAAGCAATTCGAATGGACGGGTAGTGGTCATGATAGTCTTCGCTGGATGTTTGGCCTTGGTCATTTTTCCGGCTTCACAGGCTCCGCATAAGTGATCCTTGAGGAATTTGACATTCTCAATGCCAATGACATGCTTCTTCTTCGCAAGCGTGTTCAGATTCCTCATGCCTGCATGACCAAGTCATCGATGCCATAGCCAGCCTTCTGAAGCTTTTGCAAGTAGACACACGGCTGGTTGTGGTCCTGTAGAGAAATCAACAATATACAGATCTCCTCTCCTAAAGCCTTCGAAGACTTTGGAATTGTCAGCTTCCATAATCACAACACAGCGATATTTGCCAAAGACAACAACCATATCAAGATCACAAAGCATTGAGACTGACATGAGATTGTATCCTAAGGACTCAACAAGCATGACTTTGTCCATGTGCTTATCCTTAGAGATAGCAACCTTACCAAGACCCAATACCTGACTTTTGCCTTTGTCAGCAAAGATGATATGCTTCAGAGGTGACGGTGATAAGGGAGCATCCATCAATAGATTCTTGTCACCAGTCATGTGATTTGTACATCCACTATCGAGGACCCATTCAGTGGTTTTGGGTTGATCATCCTGCAGATGAATTAGTGTAGCTTACAATCTCATATGCTTCAT
>NW_025238464.1:0-1611 GCF_018294505.1 Triticum aestivum
TATATATATACTTTGCTTTCTTTTAGTTTCCTATTATTTTAGTTTTAGTAAATTACCAAAGTGGCACCTAAATAGGATTTTACAAATTATGCCACTGCCACAATAGTTTAATACTTATAACAATTTAGTTTTGAAAATGTTTATTATTTTTAAAGCATTAAAATAATTGTTTTTTCTACTCTTTTATTCATTTAACAGTATTTAAACATTTTATAAAAGTGTGGTTTCTCCACCATAATTATCTATGCAATATTTGGTTCACTCCGAACATTTTAGTTTCAATATTTGAAAACTTTTATTGTTTGCCTATTTTTGAATTTGAATTTGAATCGGTTTCGAACTAACTCGAGATTAGCAACTATAAACGAGGTGACGTGGCACCATTAGCAGATGATCACTGTAGCTTAATTACCCGGGCGTCACAATTTAGATTTAAGCGGTGGAGTAAGGGGCGAAGGTGTTGGTAGCGAAAAAAAACCTAACGAGTCTTCTCGGTCTTGGCTTCCCTTTCGAAGAGGTTGATCGCTTTCGTTGATGTCTTCATTTCACTGCTTCAAGTCACCATGATCAATTTGTCATCCTTACTTCGGGATCTCCATCGTACTTACGAATAGGTAAGGGGCAGCTCTACAACGATGGGATGTTACAAGGGAAAATCTTTTAGGGTTTACCCAAGTATGAACATACGAGTATCTCTCGAGTTGAACAAATGAAACACATCGAGAGCAAAGTAAGACGGTGCAATAAGAAGTTTCAAGCGGATAGGCAATCGTTCATTGCCTGAAACAGAGTGTGAATGGGGTTCAGAGCAACGGGAATAAGTATTGTGTCCGATACCAGAATAGAGCATTAGGAAGGTGGCCCGTGAATTACATACGAGGCCGCACGCGAGGATCAACCTTGGGAAGGGGGGTGCAGGAGAGTCAGGTTTCGATCCTGTGGAACTGTGGGTTATGGGCCCACCATGTGGTTGAAAGTAGGAAGGGGGCCGACATTTTGCACGGTCATGATAGTAAGGCGTGTCAAAGGTTAGCCTGTCAGATATGTCGGCAACAACATCGATACCAAGGGCGAGGGACGAAGAGAACCAATTCCTGCTCGTTGAACGAGGCGGGCCAATAGGCAAAGTTCTCATCCATCGGTGGTTACCGGAATGTTTTCAACAATAGTAACAGGGTTACACCAGACAAGATGGCACACCGAGGTGTTTACTTGAGCAGGGATATTACTGCTTATATTATATAGATCACAATAAGGTTTAAACAAACCAATGGAAGGAAAATATGATCATCAGATTAAACAGAATAATGGAAAGGAAAATATGTTTAAACACATATTTCGAGGGTATATCCTTCCCAAGGACAAGCAGAGCAAGATATCCATGACAGGATATAAAGTAGAAAACCATTTAGGTAAGGGGGGGAGGAATCTCATGATATTACTCATACAACGGTGTTAGGATAATTGATAATTAAATATAGCATCGTGCTTCAAACGTGCCTGTTGAAAATCGGAGTACCATTGACATGCTTCGAGATAGCAGTGACATGGTCTTCAGGTGAAGATCAGACTTTGGAAACACGAAGGATCCATCAGGAATAACTTGTAGAA
>NW_025238464.1:2487-4242 GCF_018294505.1 Triticum aestivum
GGTAATACTTCCGAGGTAAGGAAGATCAACTGCTGGGTAGCAGGGATCTCAAGGTTTACACAAAACACGAACAAGTTGTGTTGAACGGAAGGCAATAAAGTGGTCGATGAGAACAGGAATCATCGAGGGGCAAGGATGGTATTACCCATCATGAATTCAATTGAATTCCTGGAAGAGCTCATAAGGTTGATGATGATCACGACACAATTGTCGAGAGATTTCATGCAGATGTAATCAATCAGCGACGACATCAAGCCGAAGGAATGATGAAGCAAGAGGTTATTGGAACCACAGTTACGACACAAACTCGAACTCAAGCTTGTTGTTTAAGGTGAAAGGGTATGACGAGGAAAATCGACGTAAGCTTAGCTATCGTCGCAAATTGGTGCTCCGAGAATAAGGACCAGGTAGCACAGTTTGAAATCATCAAGATAATGATATAGCCAAACAGGCTAGGAATGGCGTGATCGGGTACAAACTCGTACTTATAGAAACTTACTGGAGAGTTATTGAACCGTAGAGCGGACTCGGTTCAGTTATCGGTGTCTTTGAGTGTTTAATAACTCGGAGCCCGTGAAAAATTGGAATCAATGAGAATGTAGCACTTGATGAAGAACTCGTAAGAAGTTATGCAGTTCCGTGATAATCTTGAGACACCAGGGGGTAATACTCGACGACAAATCCAAGTAGAGGTTGGACTGGGGTATTACTCTGTAGAAGACAAGTGCTTATACTTGCACGAGAAATGGTACTTAAAGGAGAACATGGTCGGAAACCACAATCATAAATGATCGAACCACGGATACAAGATGAACCTATAACAAGGGGGTAATTTATTTTTACGAGTAGCTTCCATGATAAGTTATACATCGTGTCCATGGGCATGAACGTAAGGTTCAAGGTCGACTCCCACTTCTTCAATGTATAACCTTACATTCACTTCTCGCTTTGATAAAGGCATTAGTGTTGAAAGTCTTACCTGGTGAAATACCAGATGAGTATGACTCGTGAAAACTTCCGAGTTCACACATATTAAGGAAGACATAAGTTCAACCCATCGGGGCATCTTAGAATCCTATACCAGAATTTTTTTTTTGAAGTAATTAACTCAAGCTCGAAGGCAGAGCATGGTTGAGAAAGCAGACGATACAATTTACCAAAGGCATTATGTATCCGAGAAAAAGGCTCACAAGTTTATTGAATATGAAGGGCGTTGTCAGATAAAATCCAACAAAGGAGCTGGTGGCCCACAAGGGATCTGACGTGAGCATCGGTACTCAACTAGGGGAAGCAGATTATAGAAACAACTGACTAACTCAATTGTCAAATGCAAAGGAATTATGTTTTTCAAATCAAGGGATCAGAAGCAATGCTCTGATTAGGGGTGGATAAGTTGAATAGCCGTAGGGTACAATCGAAGACAATTGGATTGGTTGAGAACCAATTCCAGTAAAAAGAATGGCAGCTCAGCCGGAAAAGTAATTTATAAGGATCAATGATGATTGCGTGTATTCGCAAACATATTGAGTCAACAGACTCAAAATGGTAATGACAAGGAATGTCAATATGACTACGAGACTTATGGGATTAACCATAATGCGAGCAAGCAAGAATTTCAAGAGCCAAAGGCTCCAGAGGATTCTCGGAAGATCGAATAGTATTTTGAAGAATTTTGTGTAACACATGAACAACAGGGGATGAGCGGATACTCGATAAGTGCGAGAATTAACCGTAGGGGTATTCAAGTGACAAAGG
>NW_025238465.1:0-4242 GCF_018294505.1 Triticum aestivum
GCGTGCCGGGCGTTTGCAACCGCCACAACACTTCCAGACTTGTGAGAGGCCGCCTACGCAAGATTTGGCGGCATGCTAGCCCCCGGAGGCCACCGGCCACAGCCGTAGACGCGCGAAGGGCAATCCGCCTAGAGGGAATTTTTCGGATACTTCTCCATCACCAAAAATTATGAAAAATACCATCGTTCCTATAGCACATGTGACCACGTCGTGCAAAAAAACTCATGATTTTATCGCGCTCCGAGTATTTAGTAATATTGACGCCGCATCATTACCGCAGAACGTCTACTACCGTGTCATCGCCGTCCGTGAGGGGGGGCCACGCACCGGAGACGCGTCCCGCCTCTTCGGACATGCCACCACACCACCCCGCATGTATGAGGGCCCGGTGCGACGCTCCGGTGGCATTGCTACCCCCAGTGCCCCCGTCCCGCCTAAGCCTGTAGCGTTTGACCACGGGATCTAGCCCTTTGACTTTGCACGGACGGGCTTTGACCAGTGGACCTCCCGACCCGGTTGTGTTAGGTCAGCCCATAGGAACACTTTGGAGCAACATCCGGGCCAGACCCACAGCAAGATCCCCTCCGTGTAGACCCCACGCGTCCGTTTCCCACCTCCAGGTGCCGGCGGCGGCGGCGTCCGTGAGGGGGGCACACCCCGGACACGCGTGCCGGGCGTTTGCAACCGCCACAACACTTCCAGACTTGTGAGAGGCCGCCTACGCAAGATTTGGCGGCATGCTAGCCCCCGGAGGCCGCCGGCCACAGCCGTCGACGCGCGAAGGGCAATCCGCGTAGAGGGAATTTTTCGGATACTTCTCCATCACCAAAAATTATGAAAAAATACCATCGTTCCTATAGCACATGTGCCCACATCGTGCAAAAAAACTCATGATTTTATCGCGCTCCGAGTATTTAGTAATATTGACGCCGCATCGTTACCGCAGAACATCTACTACCGTGTCATCACCGTCCGTGAGGGGGGGCCACGCACCGGAGACGCGTCCCGCCTCTTCGGACCTGCCACCACACCACCCCGCATGTATGAGGGCCCGGTGCAACGCTCCGGTGGCATTGCTACCCCCAGTGCCCCCGCCCCGCCTAAGCGTGTAGCGTTTGACCACGGGATCTAGCCCTTTGACTTTGCACGGACGGGCTTTGACCAGTGGACCTCCCCACCCGGTTGTGTTAGGTCAGCCCATAGGAACACTTTGGAGCAACATCCGGGCCAGACCCACAGCAAGATCCCCTCCGTGTAGACCTCACGCGTCCGTTTCCCCCCTCCAGGTGCCGGCGGCGGCACCGTCCGTGATGGGGGGCACACCCCGGACACGCGTGCAAGGCGTTTGCAACCGCCACAACACTTCCAGACTTGTGAGAGGCCGCCTATGCAAGATTTGGCGGCAGGCTAGCCCCCGGAGGCCGCCGGCCACAGCCGTAGATGCGCGAAGGGCAATCCGTGTAGAGGGAATTTTTCGGATACTTCTCCATCACCAAAAATTATGAAAAAATACCATCGTTCCTATGGCACATGTGCCCACGTCGTGCAAAAAAACTCATGATTTTATCGCGCTCCGAGTATTTAGTAATATTGACGCCGCATCGTTACCGAAGAATGTCTACTACCGTGTCACCGCCGTCCGTGAGGGGGGGCAACACACCGGAGACGCGGCCCGTCTCTTCGGACATGCCACCACACCACCCCGCATGTATGAGGGCCCGGTGCGACGCTCCGATGGCATTGCTACCCCCAGTGCCCCCGTCCCGCCTAAGCCTGTAGCGTTTGACCACGGGATCTAGCCCTTTGACTTTGCACGAACGGGCTTTGACCAGTGGACCTCCCCATCCGGTTGTGTTACGTCAGCCCATAGGAACACTTTGGAGCAACATCCGGGCCAGACCCACAGCAAGATCCCCTTCGTGTAGACCCCACGCGTCCGTTTCCCCCCTCCAGGTGCCGGTGGCGGCGCCGTCCGTGATGGGGGGTACACCCCGGACACGCGTGCCGGGCGTTTGCAACCGCCACAACATTTCCAGACTTGTGAGAGGCCGCCTACGCAAGATTTGGCGGCATGCTAGCCCCCGGAGGCCGCCGGCCACAGCCGTAGAAGCGCGAAGGGCAATCCGCGTAGAGGGAATTTTTCGGATACTTCTCCATCACCAAAAATTATGAAAAATACCATCGTTCCTATAGCACATGTGCCCACGTCGTGCAAAAAAACTCATGATTTTATCACGCTCCGAGTATTTAGTAATATTGACGCCGCATCGTTACCGCCGAACGTCTACTACCGTGTCATCGCCGTCCGTGAGGGGGGGCCACGCACCGGAGACGCGTCCCGCCTCTTTGGACATGTCACCACACCATCCCGCATGTATGAGGGCCCGGTGCGACGCTCTGGTGGCATTGCTACCCCCAGTGCCCCCGTCCCGCCTAACCCTATAGCGTTTGACCACGGGATCTAGCCCTTTGACTTTGCACGGACGGGCTTTGACCAGTGGACCTCCCCACCCGGTTGTGTTAGGTCATCCCATAGGAACACTTTGGACCAATATCCGGGCCAGACCCACAACAAGATCCCCTCCGTGTAGACCCCACGCGTCCGTTTCCCACCTCCAGGTGCCGTCGGCGGCGCCGTCCGTGAGGGGGGGCACACCCCAGACACGCGTGCCGGGCGTTTGCAACCGCCACAACACTTCCAGACTTGTGAGAGGCCGCCTACGCAAGATTTGGCGGCATGCTAGCCCCCGGAGGCCGCCGGCCACAACCGTAGACGCGCGAAGGGCAATCCGCGTAGAGGGAATTTCTCGGATACTTCTCCATCACCAAAAATTATGAAAAAATACCATCGTTCCTATAGCACATGTGCCCACGTTGTGCAAAAAAACTCATGATTTTATCGCGCTCCGAGTATTTAGTAATATTGACGCCGCATCGTTAGCGCAGAATGTCTACTACCGTGTCATCGCCGTCCGTGAGGGGGGGCCACGCACCGGAGACGCGTCCCGCCTCTTCGGACATGCCACCACACCATCCCGCATGTATGAGGGCCTGGTGCGATGCTCCGGTGGCATTGCTACCCCCCAGTGCCCCCGTCCCGCCTAACCTGTAGCGTTTGACCACGGGATCTAGCCCTTTGACTTTGGACGGACAGGCTTTGACCAGTGGACCTCCCTACCCGGTTGTGTTAGGTCAGCCCATAGGAACACTTTGGAGCAACATCCGGGCTAGACCCGCAGCAAGATCCCCTCCGTGTAGATCCCACGCGTCCGTTTCCCCCCTTCAGGTGCCGGCGGCGGCGCCGTCCGTGAGGGGGGCACACCCCGGACACGCGTGCTTGGCGTTTGCAACCGCTACAACACTTCCAGACTTGTGAGAGGCCGCCTACGCAAGATTTGGCGGCATGCTAGCCCCCAAAGGCCGCCGGCCACAGTCGTAGACGCGCGAAGGGCAATCCCCGTAGAGGGAATTTTTCGGATACTTCTCCATCACCAAAAATTATGAAAAAATACCATCGTTCCTATAGCACATGTGCCCACATTGTGCAAAAAAACTCATGATTTTATCGCGCTCCGAGTATTTAGTAATATTGACGCCGCATCGTTAGCGCAGAATGTCTACTACCGTGTCATCGCCGTCCGTGAGGGGGGGCCACGCACCGGAGACGCGTCCCGCCTCTTCGGACATGCCACCACACCACCCCGCATGTATGAGGGCCTGGTGCGATGCTCCGGTGGCATTGCTACCCCCAGTGCCCCCGTCCCACCTAACCTGTAGCGTTTGACCACGGGATCTAGCCCTTTGACTTTGGACGGACAGGCTTTGACCAGTGGACCTCCCTACCCGGTTGTGTTAGGTCAGCCCATAGGAACACTTTGGAGCAACATCCGGGCCAGACCCACAGTAAGATCCCCTCCGTGTAGATCCCACGCGTCCGTTTCCCCCCTCCAGGTGCCGGCGGCGGCGCCGTCCGTGAGGGGGGCACACCCCGGACACGCGTGCTTGGCGTTTGCAACCGCTACAACACTTCCAGACTTGTGAGAGGCCGCCTACGCACGATTTGGCGGCATGCTAGCCCCCGAAGGCCGCCGGCCACAGCCGTAGACGCGCGAAGGGCAATCCCCGTAAAGGGAATTTTTCGGATACTTCTCCATCACCAAAAATTATGAAAAAATACCATCGTTCCTATAGCACATGTGCCCACGTCGTGCAAAAAAATTCATGATTTTATCGCGCTACAAG
>NW_025238466.1:0-4242 GCF_018294505.1 Triticum aestivum
ATTAATTTGTTCATATTGTGTTAGGTTTTTTCTGTTAATAGATTTTTTGGTGTAATTAATTTGTTCATATTTAGATTGTGTTAATAAGTACTATAATTGAACTAGCTAGTTAGAAAAATATAATTACTATTTTATTTAGATTAGTTAGAAAAATATTAGTTAGTTAGAAAAATACTAGTTTATTTTTAGTAAGTACTATATAGTAAGTGCTACTTTGTTTTTAGTAAGTACTACTTTCTTTATTTATAGTAAGTGCTTAGTATAGTTGAACTATATAATTGATTTAATTAATAAAACTACTTTATTTAACTATATATAGAAGTAATTTGTAGTAAGTGCTACTTTATTTATTTATAGTAAGTGCTACTTGATTTATTTATAGTAAGTGCTTAGTAGTTGAACTAGATAGTTGATTTAATTAATAAAACTACTTTATTTAACTATATATAGAAGTACGTAGTTCCCGCATCGACGTCGGCGATGCCTATCCCGCATCCCCGTTGTCGTCGACTCGGCGGTGGAGGCCTGCTTGATCTGGGCCATGTTCGGGACTGGGCTCCGCCGGGCTGGTATTGGGAGGTGTTACCTTCTGGGGGACATAGGTTGGTGAGGAGGTAGCCCATTGTTGACCCGATCCTTATTTGGTGGCGGTCGCGTGGGCCAGTGATGATGCCGAGGCTTCCGGACACCGCGGAGGTGGTACGTCACCGTGTCAGCGAGGAGGACGAGCACGTCCGTCGCTACATTGTTGCGTTGGAGGGCAGGTTCAACAATACCTGGCAGGTTCTTCAAGGATCTCACTGGAGCTATGATCCTGTGATCGTTCCTTATCTTTGGGTGTCCACCACCCGCGATGATACCCATCGGGCGCTACGGTTCTAGCTGTATTAATTAGCGATGCTATATGTATGATAGTATTCGAGGAGTATTCGACGATGTACAGACACAAGAGATGATGTACTTTTGGTTATAATTGAATGCATGCTAATTTGAATACTACTTTATTTTACGATTTGGTTTTTCTTATTGAATGCTCATATTGGAAAAGTACTCCTACTTTGAATGCTAAAATTGAAGAGCACTCTATGCAGAAATCTAGGAGCCCCCTCCATCATCCATGTCGTCGTGGGGGTACCTTCTCCTTCATTCATGTGTGCTAGACAATTTGTTATAATAATGCACCCGGGAATGAAAGGAGGAGCTACATACCATGCATCACCGATAGTCAACCCGTCATTAATAATAATGATCTAATTTAGGTTTTTTATTACATATATTTAATATTTGAATTATGAACTTAGGCCGGAAATGTCGTACTCGGACGATGAAAACCGCCCGGGGGAGTGCGACTGGTGCCACGACGACCGAGGTATG
Organism: Triticum aestivum; assembly: GCF_018294505.1. Lineage (NCBI taxonomy): Eukaryota > Viridiplantae > Streptophyta > Magnoliopsida > Poales > Poaceae > Triticum > Triticum aestivum. Next base: position 1,375 of record NW_025238466.1, read on the forward strand.
TGCGACAGGTTCATTGAGCTGGACGAAGATCGGCGCTTCAGCGTTAAGCTCGAGGAGACCTTTGATGTTCATACGTACGCAACGACGACAATAGTTTTTTTTCGTAATTAAGCACGACTTCAACTATTTTAACGTGTATTTTTCATCTTTTCCAATTCGACTAGCTTATCCCATGCTTTGCAAGACGCTATGTCTTGGAGAGGATGGGTTTTGAAGACCATGAAAGTATGGAAACCAAAATAATTATCCTAAGTACCCATCATGGTGTGGATTTTTAAGTAAGCTGTAAATGCTCAGAGTGTAATCAATTTTGGTTGCAAAAACTGGAAAACACTTTGCAAGATGTATGGTTTTGATGAGGGTATGCTTGTCACCATGGATCTTGGTGATCCTACAATCGCGCAAGAGAGACCTTCGATTTTCGTCCTTGTGGATACACCTCCAATTCTTCCCCCATGTGAGTTTAACATAGTTATTAAGTAGTTTATATTGTTTATTTCAAAATAGTTGACAACTTATTTCCATTGACAGCTTATTTTCATTCTTCAAAGAATGTGCGGAAGATGGTAGACAGAACCAACTACACCGAAGGCTCCGAATTAACTTATCAGGAGAAAAATCATCTGGTCGCATTTTGTACTGATCTTGAGAATTACAATATCTACAATCAAACTCCTCAACATTATGGTCAATACGTGCCACTAGTGCACGTGTTGAACTACGGTAACTACCATGGAGATACCCTGGTAAGATTTTTTACTATTACGACATCCGTGCATTTTTTTGCACACTTCTAAAACTAGTACATCATTGCTAACTACGAAGTTATTACTATGTTTTTCAACAGATAATCCCGAATGATTGTGTGCCTCATCTGATGTATACACACGGTAGCCTTCATGTTTTGAACATACAACCAGGTCTTCCTACGAATCTGAACTGTCCATACCGGGTTTCTAAAAGAAGTGGAGACATGACAATCAAAGAATGGAAAAAATGTATGGACAGTCGTAAGGAGCTTCTTGGAAGCAACAATCAGCGGAGGGCAAGAATTGGAGACAGGATGATCGCCATTCTTCATAATGGAGAGTCAGGGTCTATATTGTTTTATGCTATTTTACCTTAAGGGTGTTTAGGTCATGTCCTACCTGATACTGATGATCATGTGCTAATTAAGAACAATTATGTAGGGTTGGGTTCGATGACTATGAGGATGATGATCGTATGACTTATTATTAATAACGAGTAGAAATTGTATGATGATGCATGATTAGTAGGACTTGTTATTATATATGATGATGTATGATGCGAGCATGCATGAGTTATTATATCAGCGGGTGAAATGAACATATATAGCAGCAGCATTGGTAAACCAAGGACGAAGATATAAGAGAGGATACTTCTCTCTATTAGCTAACTAATAATAACTTAAAAATAACCCCCAAAACCCCTAAAGCAGCCACTTTTCTAAAAAAACATGGACTTTTGGTCCCGGTTGGTGCCACCAAACGGAACCAAAGGCCACCTGACTGGCTCGGCGCACAGGGCCACGTGGAGGCACATTGGTCCCGGTTCGTGTTTGAACCGGGACTAATGCGTGGAGGTATCAGTAACGACCCATTAGTCCCGGTTCATGAACCGGGACTAAAGGGCCTTACGAACCGGGACTATTAGGTGTTTTTCTACTAGTGCCACCTCGCTAGCCGAGGGGCTACCGCGCTGGTTTATAAGCCCTAGTGCGGTAGCTCTCTCGAGCTCCTCTCCTAAGCAGGCCTACTGGGCCTACCTGTCCTCTTCCGCCCAGTGGGCCTACTTGGCCTTTGCGGGCCTGCATCCTGGCCCAACAAAAGGTTGTGTTCCTAGTCGTATGTAGGTCGCTTTGGCCCACTAGGCGGGCTTTTTTATTTTCTTAGTTTTTTTCGCTTTATTTATTTTTGTTTTATTTATTCTTGAGTTGTTTTTTTGCTGTATTTAGAGTTTCTTTGTGAATATTTTTGCTTTAGGTACAAAAAATTACAAATTTTCTGTTAGTGCCGGTAGTTTTCAAATTTAAATAGTTTAAATTTTGAATTATTTGAAATTTGTGTGAATCACTAGTTTGTGAATAACTTAACTTTGAAAAAGTTTTTTCAGTGATTCTTTTTTCTTATGTTTAATAGTAGTGTGTTTTATCATTATATTCAATTTGGTAATGCTTAGGTTATTTAAAAAATGAAATGCCTTTGTAACAGTTCAGTTTTCGTGTGAAACTCTGATACTTCGAAAGAGATTGTCCATTTTGTACACGAAGTGCATCCAGTTTTTGCCGTAACCCTTTCTATTGTTTTGCACATGCTATTTGTATGAAATTATGATACCATGCCAACTTTCAACCTTTTGTGAGTTCATTTGAAATGATTTTCAATTTCAGGGTCTTTTAGCTGGAAAAAATCAGTAAATGCATGAAAAGAATTTGTTTGCACATAAAATTTCTTCGCGTTTCAAATGCCAAAACACATAACTGCCCTAACTATTACAGACATTCCCTCATGGGTGTGAAACACAGAAAAAAGTGATGATAGTGAAGCCGATCACATCGCAGATCTTTGGGTGTGAAACCTTTTCTTCGCGTGTGTCCCTTTGCGCCATAGCCATGGAAAATCTTCATCATTTAACTGGATGCTCGGGTCAATATTCACTGTGAATGGAGCAATTTCATCAAACTTTTCATAATCTTCTGACATGTCTGTCTTGTCATCCATTCCCACGATGTTTCTTTTTCCTGAAAGAACTATGTGGCGCTTTGGCTCGTCGTATGATTCATTCGCTTCCTTATCTTTTCTTTTTCTCGGCCTTATCATTGGCTAGGACGAATGGTTCGTCTGCATA
>NW_025238467.1:0-4241 GCF_018294505.1 Triticum aestivum
GAATGTGACCTGATGGACAAACTCCGGAAAGAAGAGATGAACAACTCTGGAAAGAAGAAACTAGATCACTTGGGTGAAACAATAATAAGAATTACGTTATGCGTATCCTTCACCAATTTAAATTGATGACAAGTAGAGGATTTGGCATACTACGTATTCTTGTAGAAAGGATTGAGAGAGATATAGCGCAAACTTGAGAAGGTCTTCAACGAACCACCGGTAGGATTGAAACAACGAACAAATTAAATATGGGAATATAAGACGAGGAATATTGAACAAACCACCGTAAGAATTGAAAATGAACGAAGAAAAGATAAAGAAACACCGGGAAGAATTAGAAAATGAATGAAGATACTTGAGAGAATTTAGATACAAGTCAACGCAGAGATCCCGAGCTGATTATATAATACTTGAATGATGCACCGGTATGATTTGGAGAACGAGAGCGAAAGCTTGAATGAATAATTCTGAGATGATGGGCTCCGGAGAATCAAACTGAAAGGACTCCTGAAATGCTCCGGATGGGTGAAAAGATTTCTCACAATCGAAAACAATTATGAGAGGATGGCATCAAGCTAGAACCATGAATCTTGAAGAGAATGGAGCAAGATTTAAGAGAAACTCTTCTTCGGTCTTCAAATGTTGAGAAAGACGATGAGAAACACCACCATGAATTGTTGAGGCACTCCGGAATGAAAATTGGAAAGGTTGAACCAACGATGAAAAGAATTTGAAAGATCTTGGAGAAAGACATATGACTGATGATAACCCATTCTTACGTCAAACTTTGAAAAGAATTTTAGAAGCTCCGGGAAAATTATAAGAGTCGTGTAAGATCCTGGGAAAAAAAGACCTGTGGGTTAGGGCCCACTCAAAAGAACCACCATTCAACGATTGCTTGAAAAGAGAGATTGCACCGGTTGAATTAAATGGCTTGAATGAGATAGCATCCTCAAAAGAACTTGAGTGAATTGAGAATGGAAACTTGAATCTTCTGAGATATCTTCATCACTCCGGAACAATTGAATAGCGAGATGTGGATGATTAAGAGGTGCACCGGTACGAGAAAAACATTTGAAATGAGGAAAAGATATGATCGGCAAGGCCTGAATTTAATCCACTTGAGAAGAAAGAGAACGAATAATGATGAAGTTAAGGCTCCGTTAGTATCTTCCTGAGAATCACCGGATAAGAACATTGACAAAAAGAATGGAGAGACTTCCCATCTATAAGATAGATACTTGATTAAGAAATCTGAGTCCTTGACGAAAAAGGGTTGGAGGGCGGTGAAAACAAAGACAACTTGGGACGTATGAAGCAAACACCGTTGCAAAGAACTGAGAATTCATCTCGCGAATGTTGAAATGATCGGATCCAATTGAAAAAGAGCACGTCGGTTGGAAAAGAATTGGCATGACAATCTCGATAATCAAGAAGGATTGGTATTCACATAGAAGTATGAGAACACCGCTTAGGAAAGGTAAGGAATTAACACTTGACTTCGAAGCAACTCGAATACCACAAACCAAAACAAAACAAAGGATTGGCTTAGGAAATAAGCCGAAAACAAACATATGATAGACCCCATATCATATCATGTGTCTGTTGGAAAGATAATCTAGGAGCTACTCTAATTCCCACTTATAGACTCCCGAAACTTTCTGGTTATGCAATCAGGTGTTGGGGATACAGGGGACGCAATATATCTCACCCAAACTAACAATCCCTAGATCCAGCTGTATCCATCCGTCAACACATAACCAAGAAAACTCCGAAAATCGTGTACCTCAACCTTCGAAAAGCATCCGTTATACGAGTTATGGCAATACTCCTGAACTCGCGCCCCAGTACTGGGTGGCGTCGAGGTGATCTCACCAACAACTGCATAACAAAGATTTTCGATGTCGGCGAAACTCAGGTATTCCAGAACTGCAATGATAAAATTCTGACGACAACACCTCGGAGCTCAACTCCCCGGGACACTGCCACAACCCCTAAATGTCAGGAGGCACCAAGAACAATGTCCTCGTCACAAAACCATCAAAACGATTCCAAGATACCCGCGTGACCCTAAAAAAAATTAGTGAAATTTGAGGAGAGGAAAGTCAAAACATCTATGTCAGGAGGCCTCACCAGAGCGACGAAGGGACCGAGGAGTAAAAAGAATCCTACTCTCCGATATATATAATCCTAAGACTCAAAAATTTTTTTGTTCTAGACTCAACAACGACAGCGATTCGATCAAGCAGGGGGCTCCTAAGTCGGGGATGGCTCTGATACCAACTTGTAACACCCACGATGCGGCTATATCTCTCACGTGTCGAGGCACGACTTAGAGGCAAAACCGCATTGTAGGTTTTGTCGCAAGAAGGGTCATCTTCACACAATCCCATGTAATGAACAAGAATGGGATAAAGAGTTGGCTTACAATCGCCACTTCACACAATACATTAATTAAACATACATCATTCAGAGTACACACATAGTCCGACTACGGACAAAAACAAATGAAAAGAAGATAACCCCAAATGCTAGATCCCCGATCGTCCCAACTGGGCACCACTACTAATTAACCGGAAACGAAACATACAAACGATCAAAGGTCCTCCTCGAGCTCCCACTTGAGCCTGGTTGTGTCACCTGCACTGGTATCATCGGCACCTGCAACTGTTTGGAAGTATCTGTGAGTCACGAGGACTCAGCAATCTCACACCCGCGAGATCAAGACTATTGAAGCTTATGGGTAGGAAAGGGGGTAATGTGGTGGAGCTGCAGCAAGCACTAAGCATATATGGTGGCTAACATACGCAAATAAGAGCGAGAAGAGAAGCAACGCAACGGTCGAGAAGCTAGAAGTGATCAAGAAGTGATCCTGAAACTACTTACGTTCATACATGACCCAAACCGTGTTCACTTCCCGGACTCCGCCGAAAAGAGACCATCATGGCTACACACGCGGTTGATGTATTTTAATTAAGTGAAGTGTCAAGTTCTCTACAACCGGACATTAACAAATTCCCATCTGCCACATAATCGCGGGCATGGCTCTCGAAAGTTTATACCCTGCAGGGGGTCCCAACTTAGCCCATCACAAGCTCTCACGATCAACGAAGGATATTCCTTCTCCCGGGAAGACCCGATCAGGCTCGGAATCCCGGTTACAAGACGTTTCGACAATGGTAAAACAAGACCAGCAAGACCACCCGACTGTGCCGACAAATCCCGATAGGAGCTGCACATATCTCGTTCTCAGGGCACTCCGGATGAGCGAAGCGTACAGGTACCAACGTAACCCAAGTTGCCAAGGGACGGTCCCGCACGGTGCTCTAGTTTGGACCAACACTCAGAGGAGCACTGGCCCGGGGGGTTAAAATAAAGATGACCCTCGGGAGCGCGACTCCCAAGGGAAAAAGGCTTAGGTGGCAAATGTTAAAAACCAACGTTGGGCCTTGCTGGAGGAGTTTTATTCAAAGCGAACTATCAAGGGGTTCCCATGACACCCAACCGCGTAAGGAACGCAAAATCAGGGAACATAACACCAGTATGACAGAAACTAGGGCGGCAAGAGTGGAACAAAACACCAGGCATAAGGCCGAGCCTTCCACCCTTTACCAAGTATACAGGTGCATTAATTAAAATAAGAGATATTGTGATATCCCAACATATCCATGTTCCAACATGGAACAAACTTCAGCTTCACCTGCAACTAGCAACGCTATAAGAAGGGCTGAGCAAAAGCGGTAACTTAGCCAAACAACGGTTTGCTAGGAAAGGATGGTGAGGCTTGACATTTCAATATGGGTGGCATGATATAGCAAGTGGTAGCTAGCGCGGCATAGCAATAGAGCGAACAACTAGCAAGCAAAGATAGAAGTGATTTCGAGGGTATGGTCATCTTGCCTGAGATCCCGCAAGGAAGAAGAACGAGTCCATGAAGAAGTCAAACGGACATAGTCGAACGAATCCTCACAACTCGGGAACGAAACCGAAGCTAACGAGAGAAGCAAACCAGAAAGAAGCAAACAACATGGTAAACAACCATCACATACACATGGCATGATGCACAATCAAGTATGATGCATGTCCGGTTTAATGAGGCATGGCATGGCAAAGTGCACAAACAATACTACAAATTAAGTGGAGCTCAAAATGCAACGAGTTGCATATTGACGAAACACCACATCACTTATTTAGTTCTCTCTTGTGTATGTACCCAACAATATTAAATGTTTTTAAACATA
>NW_025238468.1:0-4241 GCF_018294505.1 Triticum aestivum
AGCTGAACCGAGTACCCCTTGACTATATGTTTGGGCTCCGTTGGATTCCCGTCGGAGTCCACTTGAGTGAATTCCTCCTTGACGGTGCGGAGCGCATTCGGGCGCCGGTCCTTCCTTTGCTTCTTCGGTTGGCTGCCATCTGTGTGTGCGCCGCCACCATCTGTGTGTGCGCCGCCATCATCAGTGGTGGCATCCTCGGCGGCACCATCAGTGGTGTCATCCCCGACGCCACTAGGGGTTGTGTAATCAGGATCGGTGTCTTCCGCGGCGTCATCATAGCGGTGAGGTTGTTCCTCCATCTCTTGGGACAGCTCCCAGAATTGCTTGCCGCCCGAACCACCGGCCTCATCGTTGTGGGCCATGTTTCTCTCTAAATAGGAAAAAAGTTTGGTCAAAAAGATGGTTATTGTCAAGGAACAAGATCATGGTCTCATGATTTAGGGTTTGTCGACACCGAGGCACCCTAAAAGCCTAAGCTTTCATCATTTAGGTTCTCATCAACACCGAGGCATCCGGGGCAGCCAAGTTAAGTTTTCATCATTTAGGGTTTATCAATGCCGAGGCACCCTAGGTTGGGCCTAATCTTGGCTCTATTGCCACCTATGTTGGGTTTATCATCTAGGGTTTATCGATGCTAAGGATAATTCTAAGTTGGGCCTAATCACTTGGCTCTATTGCCACCTATGATTTAATGCAGCAAGAATGGCAGGGCAGTTGATCCTACTTAACTAAGTACTAAGATAGCCCGGCCCATGCATTAGTCGCAAGTACCCCATATGTCCTATTTTTAGCAAAGTCATGCTAAAATTCACGGAAAATTTTAGCATGACCTTTGCTGAAAATAGGACATATGGAGTACCCGAATTTGCCGAAACGGAAGTTAATCGACATTCCGGCAAACTCAAGGGCCTCTCGGGGTACAGCAGCAGCATCACAAGTTGACAAAATTTCCAAGTAGTACAGCAGCAGCATCACAAGTAGTACCAATGAACATATAGTCCAGCACATTCTGAATTTCGATAAATGACAGCAAGTTAACTCATGCTGACAGCAACAAACTTATAACAACATAAATGAAATTGCAGTTCCAAGTGGGTATGCGAAATAATAAAACCAGATAAATGATTTTGTTCGCTCCACTTAACAAAAATAAAGAAATGATTTCTTTCAATACATCTGGTAAGCTGCACATGTGTCATAAATGACAAAGCTGCACACTGTCTAATATGTGTCATAAATGACACTAAGATCTCATTACACTCTACATATGCAACATCTATAGAAAGAGGCCATCAGCAATATTCGGGTACTGTCACAAAAATCAGTGTTAGGCATGCAAAGATCCCCCACCACATCCTCGAGCCAGCTACCATAGCACGGTACTACTAGTTATACGTGTGCAAGGTTATTGTGATGGATCAGGGAAGAAGTTCTGGAACTTGTTTTACCTGCAGCCTATGTGGGTTCAGAAGGTAGCGAAATGTTATTGAAATGTTGAATTTGTTCTGGAGATTGCAGGTACAGTTACATGGATATTGCTCTTCATGATTTATACTCAAACATCAATGATCAATGATTAATGATTTATACTCCAGCAATTCCAGGAATGATTTTAGGATATTAGTCTAGATTAGGAGTTTTAAATCGAGTACTCCATCAGATTGGGATACTACTCTAGATTAGTGTAGCCACTATCTAACAAAAAATTTCAGAACTGAATTTCAGAGTACTCTAAATGTTGTGTGCCCTAGTATTTCTGTGTTCCCTTGCATTTCTATAACATTTAGTAGCATGACAATTTTATCATGTTGAAAAAAATTCAGTAACATGAATTTGGCTAAGCCAAGCATGATCTTGCTTGCATTGCCGCCTTTGCTACATGAAGCAATAGGGTAGGTTCAGTTTCACTGAATTTTTGAAACTATACATCATTTGCTGAATTTTTGCTCTACATCACTTGCTCTTTGTAAATTATTGCATATATCCAGTGACTGAATTTTTGAAACTATAGGTGAACCTCTTCAGGAAACACAAAACAGTTAACTGAAACTGTCTAAAATAGTTAAATCCACTTGATGCTTAGCTAATGCAGGCCAACATAATGAAATGAACTACGAATTTGTTCTCTGAAATACATGCAGGTGAGGGGATGGAGGAGCAGGGAGGAATCACCTGGGGGAGGGGATGGAGGAATGGAGGAAGACGCCGGCGTTGAAGCTCTGGCAGCGGCTGGGCGTTGAAGCTCCGGTGACACGCGGTGGGCTCCACCACTCGCCTGTCTCTGCGTCTCGGCTTGGGAGGAGGACGTCGAGGGCGCGGGCGCGGGCGGAGGGGGGATGGCGAGGTAGGCGGCGCTCGGCTCGGCATCGCGTGGCCTGGCTGAGCTGAGGTAGAGGCGGTCGTCGTCTCCTCTGGCTCGGGGGGCGACGGCGCGGGGGCAACGGTGCGGGGGCAAAGTTAGGTCGAGTGGGGGGGGGGGATCTGGCGAGGGAGGGAGAGAGGCCAGAGGGGAATAGGTGGAGGGAAGCTTTCTAATGGCGCACCACACGCCGGTGCGCCATAAGTACGACTGTTCTAATGGCGCACCACCCCTCGGTGCGCCATTAGAATTTTGTTTTAATCTAGCCCAGTAGCCATATCTACAGCCCAACCCTATCTACAATAGAACCCACCCACTAGCCCGACTGGTCAGCACGCAGCACACACACCAGGAGGTCCTGGGTTCGATTCCTAGGATCCCCAATATTTTTTTATGCATTTTAAATGCTGTTTTTTATATTTATTTGTGTTTAAATATGTTCAAACTTGTTTAAATTATAACAGTAATATTTTTTATAAAAATAGTAAAAAAAATTAAAAAATATGTTCAAAAAGTGCGGGTGCGGGGGGCCGGGTGCTCCGGCGGTGGAGCGGGGGAGGGTTGCGATGGGTGGAGCTAGCGGGGGAGGGTGCAGGTGCGATCGAGATGGAGGGGGATCGAGATCGAGATGGAGGGGGAATCGAGATCAAGTGTCCTCATGAATTCAAAAAGTGCCCATGAAATTTAAAAATATTCATGATATCAAAAAGTGCCCATGAAATACAATCGAGAAATGAAGACTACGATTTAAATACAATCGGTCTTAGCTAGCTATCTGTTCACAATCTTCTTGCCCTTCTTTTTTGCAAACGGAGTTCTTCTGTGGAACGGACGTCCTTTAGGTAGGGTGGTCCTGCTTCTTCTTGTGGTGGTCCTTCTACTTCATCGTCGTCGTCATGTTCGATCTTCGGGTCGCCGTACTTGTCGAAGTCTTGCTCATTGGCTACTCCATCCATTCCGATGATCTTCCTTTTGCCTCTCCTCACGACAACACGACTGGGCTTTGGCGGGTCGGTAATGAAGAAGCATTGGTCCACTTGGGAAGCCAGTACCCATGGCTCATTTTTCGCGGTAACGTTTGCGCCCGCGGTCTTGGATTTGGCTTCGGGTATAACCATGGTGGTGAAATACCGGTCTTCTTTTATGACGTTTTTGGCCCATCTGACACGGAACATCGGGACCTTCTCTCCAGCGTAGCTCAGCTCCCAGATCTCCTCGATCCTTCCGTAGTATCTGTCCTTGTCGTTACCGGTGTAGGATTCCATCATTACCCCGGAGTTCTGATAACCATCGCTCTTCATGTCCTTGTCCTCGGTGTAGAATGTGTAGCCATTGATATCGTACGCCTCATAGGTCATCAGGTTGTGCTCGGCGCCCTGTGACAAGGCGAATATGAGTTGTTCTTCCGCGGAAGAATCCTCATGTAAAGGGTACGACAGAAGCTTCTGCTTGAACCAACGTGTGAAACATGAGTTGTGCTCTTTGAGTATATCTCCGTCCGTCCTCTGTTGGCCTCGGTCATTGTACGTCTTATTAATAAAGGTTTTGTGCTCTACCACCCAAGGATCGACCACGTCTATGTGTTGTAGCGCGACTAGGTTTGCTCTTTCAAAGTCGGCGAGTCGACCCTCGAAGTCGACATGCATTTCGCGGCGACCCTCATGGTGACCCATCCAGCGAGCCTGCCGAGGTGCCTGTTGACGGGCAGACCAACGGGGTTCTCGATGCCTAGATAATTCGTGCAGTAGGAGATGCACTCTTTGGTCAGAAAGCCCCTAGCTATGCTTCCCTCTGGACGTGACATGTTGCGAACGTATCCTTTGATGACACCATTCATCCTTTCGAACGGCATCATGCTGTGCAGGAACGTCGGCCCGAGTTG
>NW_025238469.1:0-4241 GCF_018294505.1 Triticum aestivum
AAAAAATGAAATCCCTTTGTAACAGACGAGTTTCCAGATGAAATCCTGATACTTTGAAAGAGATTGTCCGTTTTGTACACGAAGTGCATCCAGTTTTTGCCGTAACCCTCTCAACTTTCTTGCACATGCTATGTGGATGAAATGATGATATCATGCCAACTTTCAACCTTTTCAGAGTTCATTTGAAATGCTTTTCAATTTTAGGATCTTATAGCTCAAAATAATTAGTAAATGCTTGAAAAATAACAAATGAAGTCAGAAAGGATTGAAAAATGATGATGTGGCTTTGAATGGTGCATTTTGAACACACAAAAAGGCAGGAGTTCAAATAAGTTTTAGAAAATGAAATCCCTTTGTAATAGACGAGTTTCCGGATGAAATCCTGATACTTTGAAAGGGATTGTCCGTTTTGTACACGAAGTGCATCCAGTTTTTGCCGTAACCCTCTCAACTTTCTTGCACATGCTATGTGGATGAAATGATGATATCATGCCAACATTCAACCTTTTCAGAGTTCATTTGAAATGCTTTTCAATTTTAGGGTCTTATAGCTCAAAATAATTAGTAAATGCATGAAAAATAATAAATGAAGTCAGAAAGGATTGAAAAATGATGATGTGGATTTGAATGGTGCATTTTGAACACACAAAAAGTTAGGAGTTCAAATAAGTTTAAAAAAAGTAAATCCCTTTGTAACAGACGAGTTTCCGGCTGAAATCCTGATACTTTGAAAGGGATTGTCCGTTTTGTACACGAAGTGCATCCATTTTTTGCCGTAACCCTCTCAACTTTCTTGCACATGCTATGTGGATGAAATGATGATATCATGCCAACTTTCAACCTTTTCAGAGTTCATTTGAAATGCTTTTCAATTTTAGGGTCTTATAGCTCAAAATAATTAGTAAATGCATGAAAAATAACAAATGAAGTCAGAAAGGATTGAAAAATGATGATGTGGCTTTGAATGGTGCATTTTGAACACACAAAAAGTCAGGAGTTCAAATAAGTTTTAAAAAATGAAATCCCTTTGTAACAGACGAGTTCCGGATGAAATCCTGATACTTTGAAAGGGATTGTCCGTTTTGTACACGAAGTGCATCCAGTTTTTGCCGTAACTCTCTCAACTTTCTTGCACATGCTATGTGGATGAAATGATGATATCATGCCAACATTCAACCTTTTCAGAGTTCATTTGAAATGCTTTTCAATTTTAGGGTCTTATAGCTCAAAATAATTAGTAAATGCATGAAAAATAATAAATGAAGTCAGAAAGGATTGAAAAATGATGATGTGGATTTGAATGGTGCATTTTGAACACACAAAAAGTTAGGAGTTCAAATAAGTTTAAAAAAATGAAATCCCTTTGTAACAGACGAGTTTCCGGCTGAAATCCTGATACTTTGAAAGGGATTGTCCGTTTTGTACACGAAGTGCATCCATTTTTTGCCGTAACCCTCTCAACTTTCTTGCACATGCTATGTGGATGAAATGATGATATCATGCCAACTTTCAACCTTTTCAGAGTTCATTTGAAATGCTTTTCAATTTTAGGGTCTTATAGCTCAAAATAATTAGTAAATGCATGAAAAATAACAAATGAAGTCAGAAAGGATTGAAAAATGATGATGTGGCTTTGAATGGTGCATTTTGAACACACAAAAAGTCAGGAGTTCAAATAGGGTTTAAAAAATGAAATCCCTTTGTAACAGACGAGTTTCCGGATGAAATCCTGATACTTTTAAAGAGATTGTCCGTTTTGTAGACGAAGTGCATCTAGTTTTTGCCGTAACCCTCTCAACTTTCTTGCACATGCTATGTGGATGAAATGATGATATCATGCCAACTTTCAACCTTTTCAGACTTCATTTGAAATGCTTCTCAATTTTAGGGTCTTATAGCTCAAAATAATTAGTAAATGCATGAAAAATAACAAATGAAGTCAGAAAGGATTGAAAAATGATGATGTGGCTTTGAATGGTGCATTTTGAACACACAAAAAGTCAGGAGTTCAAATAAGGTTTAAAAAATGAAATCCCTTTGTAACAGACGAGTTTCCGGATGAAATCCTGATACTTTAAAAGAGATTGTCCGTTTTGTACACGAAGTGCATCCAGTTTTTGCCGTAACCCTCTCAACTTTCTTGCACATGCTATGTGGATGAAATGATGATATCATGCCAACTTTCAACCTTTTCAGAGTTCATTTGAAATGCTTTTCAATTTTAGGGTCTTATAGCTCAAAATAATTAGTAAATGCATGAGAAATAACAAATGAAGTCAGAAAGGATTGAAAAATCATGATGTGGCTTTGAATGGTGCATTTTGAACACACAAAAAGTCAGGAGTTCAAATAAGGTCTAAAAAATGAAATCCCTTTGTAACAGACGAGTTTCCGTATGAAATCCTGATACTTTGAAAGAGATTGTCCGTTTTGTACACGAAGTGCATCCAGTTTTTGCCGTAACCCTCTCAACTTTCTTGCACATGCTATGTGGATGAAATGATGATATCATGCCAACTTTCAACCTTTTCAGAGTTCATTTGAAATGCTTTTCAATTTTAGGGTCTTATAGCTCAAAATAATTAGTAAATGCATGAGAAATAACAAATGAAGTCAGAAAGGATTGAAAAATGATGATGTGGCTTTGAATGGTGCATTTTGAACACACAAAAAGTCAGGAGTTCAAATAAGGTTTAAAAAATGAAATCCCCTTGTAACAGACGAGTTTCCTTACGAAATCCTGATACTTTGAAAGAGATTGTCCGTTTTGTACACGAAGTGCATCCAGTTTTTGCCGTAACCCTCTCAACTTTGTTGCACATGCTATGTGGATGAAATGATGATATCATGCCAACTTTCAACCTTTTCAGAGTTCATTTGAAACGCTTTTCAATTTTAGGGTCTTATAGCTCAAAATAATTAGTAAATGCATGAGAAATAACAAATGAAGGCAGAAAGGATTGAAAAATGATGATGTCGCTTTGAATGGTGCATTTTAAACACACAAAAAGTCAGGAGTTCAAATAAGGTTTAAAAAATGAAATCCCTTTGTAACAGACGAGTTTCCGTATGAAATCCTGATACTTTGAAAGAGATTGTCCGTTTTGTACACGAAGTGCGTCCAGTTTTTGCCGTAACCCTCTCAACTTTCTTGCACATGCTATGTGGATGAAATGATGATATCATGCCAACTTTCAACCTTTTCAGAGTTCATTTGAAATGCTTTTCAATTTTAGGGTCTTATAGCTCAAAATAATTAGTAAATGCATGAGAAATAACAAATGAAGTCAGAAAGGATTGAAAAATCATGATGTGGCTTTGAATGGTGCATTTTGAACACACAAAAAGTCAGGAGTTCAAATAAGGTCTAAAAAATGAAATCCCTTTGTAACAGACGAGTTTCCGTATGAAATCCTGATACTTTGAAAGAGATTGTATGTTTTGTATACGAAGTGCATCCAGTTTTTGCCGTAACCCTCTCAACTTTCTTGCACATGCTATGTGGATGAAATGATGATATCATGCCAACTTTCAACCTTTTCAGAGTTCATGTGAAATGCTTTTCAATTTTAGGGTCTTATAGCTCAAAATAATTAGTAAATGCATGAGAAATAACAAATGAAGTTAGAAAGGATTGAAAAATGATGATGTGGCTTTGAATGGTGCATTTTGAACACACAAAAAGTCAGCAGTTCAAATAAGGTTTAAAAAATGAAATCCCTTTGTAACAGACGACTTTCCGGATGAAATCCTGATACTTTGAAAGAGATTGTCCGTTTTGTACACGAAGTGCATCCAGTTTTTGCCGTAATCCTCTCAACTTTCTTGCTCATGCTATGTGGATGAAATGATGATATCATGCCAACTTTCAACCTTTTCAGAGTTCATTTGAAATGCTTTTCAATTTTAGGGTCTTATAGCTCAAAATAATTAGTAAATGCATGAAAAATAACAAATGAAGTCAGAAAGGATTGAAAAATGATGACGTGGCTTTGAATGGTGCATTTTGAACACACAAAAAGTCAGGAGTTCAAATAAGGTTTAAAAAACGAAATCCCTTTGTAACAGACGAGTTTCCGGATGAAATCCTGATACTTTGAAAGAGATTGTCCGTTTTGTACAAGAAGTGCATCCAGTTTTTGCCGTAACCCTCTCAACTTTCTTGCACATGCTATGTGGATGAAATGATGATATCATGCCAACTTTCAACCTTTTCAGAGTTCATTTGAAATGCTTTTCAA
>NW_025238470.1:0-4240 GCF_018294505.1 Triticum aestivum
CCCGGGCTCCTTATCATATGGATGCTAGCGACACTGTCATATACGTGTGCCAAAAGGCGCAAACGGTCCCGGGCAAAGGTAAGGCGACACCCGTGGGAATACCGTGCGTGAGGCCGCAAAGTGATATGAGGTGTTACATGCTAGATCGATGTGGCATTGAGTCGGGGTCCTGACAGCGTTGGTATCAGAGCTTGACTGCCTGTAGGATTACCAAGCCAAACTGGTCGAAGTTGAGTCTAGAAATTCTTTAGTTATATAAGGGAATTGATTGTGGGATGGAACGTAAGGCTCTTTTACTCCTTATACCTCATGGCCTTCTGATCTGAGTCATCATCTTCTCTTCTACGGGGATTAAGAACTAGGCTATCTCTTCTTTCTATTAGGATCACGTGTTACTAATCCGTAGACTTATAAGATTGTTGGATTTAAGCTTGAGTTCAGTTCCTACTACCTCCATATGTTAATTGTTGATCTCGGAACCTTGATATTGTGCTTCTGAGTGGTTATGCCACCATTTTTGTGAATGTCTCAAATCTTTTCTGAGCATTTACAGCCGTTATGCTGTCTGAGTCATCCCAGGTTTCCAAACAGTCTGATGCATTTGCAAATCCCTTCCTCCTGTTTCCGATGTGCCTTTGGTCAAATTAATCACACAAATTGTTGAGTTGAGGTACTCTACTGCCTCAACCTTTATGTTAGAGCTATTACTATGACCCTAGGTGTCTCAGGGGATCATCTAGTAGTCTAGCCATGTTTTGTGTCCCAGTGTGATGATTCTGGCTTTTATTCTCGGAAGCATCCCGTGATGCTACTTAGTAGTAGGTATTCTACTCCTGGGTTCTGAACCCGAGATTCACTCTACCCACTTCATGTTGATAGTAATTGCTAGTGCCTTTAGGATATTAGTAACCTTTACATTAGTCCTCGATGTTCGTGGTATTCCTTTCTTCCAAATACTATGAACCGCTTATGGCAGATGTTTATTGGATCAAAAGATCATAATTAGAGTACTCTTGAGGAGTTCTCCATTCATAAATCGTGACTCTGCCAGTTTCACCTTCT
Source organism: Triticum aestivum (assembly GCF_018294505.1). Taxonomy (NCBI): domain Eukaryota; kingdom Viridiplantae; phylum Streptophyta; class Magnoliopsida; order Poales; family Poaceae; genus Triticum; species Triticum aestivum. The sequence goes on from NW_025238470.1 coordinate 1,063, forward strand.
GCATGGGTTATCCGGAAGAAATATGTTGAACTTGGTTCGACATACTAATCTATGCATCCACAACTCAGAAAATCGTATGTTCCTTTGAGTTGTCCCTCTTTAGTTGTCTTCTGACCCTCGTCTATCAATTGATAGTCAAGAGTATGCGTGCGTTCGTTATCGATGCCTATTACTCTTGTGATCCGTCAAGCCATTCCATCGCAGAATGACTAGGAGAAACAAACTCCAGTACCTCTTCCATATCCAGGATTGGGTCAGAGAAGTTGTATTCCGCAGATCAAATGCCAATCCAGCTTTTGGTTCTGTTCTACCTTGGAGTATTACCCCCTTTATGTCAGAATTGTCATGAGAACTGCACCAACTCTCATGAATTTTGACATAGTGATACTTCTCACCATCATTACTCATTCCTCGGTTCCGTGTGGTTATAACCGGAATGTCGACAAGTGAATCGTGATGTGTGAAATCAATACGCCTAGCAACCTCGTTGCTGGGTAGTTAAAGGACAATAATTTCATTCTTAGCGTGTTGGTTTTGAATCATCATTCTAAGGTTGATCATGCTACCTAGTCCATTCTCCTGGTTCACTCCTCGATCAGTGAGTTAGGATAGTGCCAATCCTTGCTTATTGATCATATCGTCTTGCCTCAAAAAGCAAGATTGTTCTCGAGCTTAGTAACATACCGGTGGTTCGTGATTTTCCAAATATCTTCTTGGAGGTGTTACCGGGTTGTCACCTGACCGCTATGTTGAGTTCGTGATCAAGTTGGTTTCTTGTGAACCACCTTCTCTCCAAGAATCGGTGTTAGATATCCCTGAGCTAGTTGGTTAAGCTAGACAACAACTTGGAGAGTTGGAAGATAAAAGCTTGTCTGACTTAGTTCGTTCCAGAGGGATATTCTTGTGTAGTGTGTGTTGAAGAAAGATGATATCTTCATCGATTGGTCCTTGTGATCAGTTGCTGGACCTATTGTCTTATCAATCCTTTGATTTGAGTGTGGGCTATCGTCAAATCAAATCAGTACCAACGATGCTCGTAATGTTGTCTTATTCGTGGTTGATTCCTCGAGCATACACCGTTACATCTTTGGTCTGACCAATGCTATCACCGTGTTCCCTTAACTATGGAATTCCTTTTAAAAGGGAACCTAGATGAATTGTTGTTGAGCCCATTGACAACATCCTTATTCCCTCCATGATTTTGTTGAACATTAAGTTAGTGTTGGAAACTTTTGAAAGCATTTCTTCATGCTAGTTCATGGAGCAAATGTTCGGATGTAAGAAGTGACTTCCTCCAGTCCATGTGCATTTGATGCAAGTTGCCGCCGTGGATTCGAGAAAGTCAATGTTGTTTCCTTTGGAATCATCCCAAGTCAGTCATGCATACGTGCGAAGTATTCTGTGGTCTGGAGACTTGCAACCTTCATTCCATATGTGTATCCTAGCACACCAAGCCACTGACAGATTTGTTCAAGGAGGAGTTTCTTCATAAGAGCTAATCCGGACTTATGAAAGAACTTCGATATCCTCGCTGATGGTTCCCAACCAGAACTCGGTAGTGTTTTATTGTAAGACTACCATGTGGGCATGCTTGTCTGGGACAACGTGTTCACATGTTTGTAGCAGAACCAGCTCATGTTTTGGAGCTTGCTATCGTAGTTCATTCCCCGAGAATCCCGCAACGTCATCTCGTCGATTTGTGTTGCAAACTTTCATTTTTCTTCCTAGACTCGATGGGTCTGGAATATTCTGACACCAACCAGATCTGAATCTTAGGCAGATGTGATGGTTGGAACATTTCCCAAGAATTATAATATTGGTCCCTCGATAATCGGTAAAGTGGATGTCGTGGCCAACACACCCAGCCGGAAGACCTGTTATTATAATATCTTGATTGAGGAAGTTGGCCACCCCCCCCCATAGGGATTTCGTAGGATTTACTCCCTAGTTGCCCCTATGGATTTCTGAGATCCCGAAGTCCGACCTTTTACTTGATGTTCTAGATATCAAACCATATCTATGAATGGGTTACACTAGCACATCAAGGAGAACATTAGAAGCGGAGTGCTAAATGTCTCTCGGTCGATCATCCAGATTTTGTTTCCTTGGCCTCGCTAAGGTGAAAACTGAGGTAAGTGTTATCTTCCTTTGCATCTGCATCCTCCATCACCATTCATCATGGTAGCAAGTTGTGTTGCCAGGATCCTTGACACGGATGTTGGTAAAACCTTGATAAATATGGAAATGCTCAAGTTCTTGAGAGCACGCACAAGCGCTACGTGTTATCATCGGCACTAGCTGGGATTGCCCCAGATTTCCTCGGTTATGCTATAACCACTCCAACAGTGAATTCACTCTCTATTGTTGGGTTCTTCCCCAGTTACCAGAATCATTCCCAGCATTTGCATTTTGTTCCCAGCTTGCACCGCCAATGTGCCATTCTACCATGGGTCTCTTCCACCTCCGGTGATAAGCAAATTCATCCATTACGTTGTCTTCAACAAGGTAATCCACATCATCCAAGTCCGAGTATGCCATTCTACCGACCCCCTCCAAACGATCGCTCGAGAATTGCCTTAGGCTGGTATAAAGAGTCTCAATGATCTCTATATCAAAGGTAATTCTTTTTGCCACTTAAGGTAATACTCTACGATCACCTTCCTCCAGGATGTTTCGTCGTGGTATCATGGCAACTCAACTCTTCGCTACGTTGGCAATCGTTTACCACCTTCTTAAGCGTGGAATTGTTGTCTACTTAGCGAACCCTCGTCATTTGTCTTACTCCATTTCTTCGGATCTGTGCTTCGTCTCTCAGCTCAAGAGATGTTGCTATATCTCATCCCATGAGTTGATCCTAAGTTGTTCGGTCTTCTCGAAGATCGATTGTTCTAGAGTTTTCCTTTCCTCTTCTTGTCATGATTAGCTGAAGTTCTCAGAGCAAGACGACAAGACAATGATGGTGTTCAAATCAACGTTCATTTGAAGTGCACCCTGGATCATGAAGATTATACTAGTTTGCGTTTCCCCTTCACCTTACCCTACGCTTGAATCTCGGGACGAGATTTTTGTTAGTGGGGGTGAGCTGTCACAGCCCCAGATCAGCCCTTGTTTGTTTTTGCTTTAGCATCCATGCAACATGTTTAAATTTTATGAAATTTGAAATGGGGATTGCTCAAAC
>NW_025238471.1:0-575 GCF_018294505.1 Triticum aestivum
GATTGTGCTTTGGATGGTGCATTTTGAACACACAAAAAGTCAGGAGTTCAAATAAGTTTTAAGAAATGAAATCCCTTTGTAATAGACGAGTTTCCGTATGAAACCCTGATACTTCGAAAGAGATTGTCCGTTTTGTACACGAAGTGCATCCAGTTTTTGCCGTAACCCTCTCAACTTTCTTGCACATGCTATGTGGGTGAAATGATGATACCATGCCAACTTTCAACCTTTTCAGAGTTCATTTGAAATGCTTTTCAATTTCAGGTTCTTATAGCTCAAAATAATCAATAAATGCATGAAAAATAACAAATGAAGTCAGAAAGGGTTGAAAATTGATGTTTGTGCTTTGAATGGTGCATTTTGAAGACACAAAAACTCAGGAGTTCAAATAAGTTTAAAAAAATGTAATCCCTTTGTAACAGACGAGTTTTCGTATGAAATCCTGATACTTCGAAAGAGATTATATGTTTTGTACATGAAGTGTATCCAGTTTTTGCCGTAACCCTCTCAACTTTCTTGCACATGCTATGTGGGTGAAATGATGATACCATGCCAACTTTCAACCTTTTCAGAGT
>NW_025238471.1:2693-4240 GCF_018294505.1 Triticum aestivum
CCGACGCCGTCGCGCCCCTACCCTTCCCCGACGATGCCGCCGTGCGCCCCTGCCTCGACCTCGACGCCAACGCCGCCGCGCCCCTGCCCTGCCCCGACGCTACGCCACGCCCCTGCCCTACCGTCAATGCCGCCGCACCAGTGCCCACCGGACAGGCCGGTACTCCCTCCTCCCTCCCACCCCTCTCCTCTGTCCTTCCTCCATGTATGTGATGATGGTGAAGTTGGTTCAGTGCAAAGTTTCAGAGAATTGCATGTTTTCAGCCATGTCCACAAGGTGTTTGATGAAATGCTAGGGCTAGCAAGGGAACTTTGTTTATGTGAAACTTGGTAGGATGATGTCTCCTTGGATGTTAGTGAAGATGGTCAAGTTGGTTTGATAAAAGGAAAAACTTGTTAGTGCAAGTTTTATTAAAATTTAGTGCTCGACAGAAACTACATGAATTTTTTTGGTGGACTTGCTAGATGAAATTGGGGCTGCCCTTCTCGACTTAAGGGTTTAGTAGGAAGGACTACAAGATGTAAAAAATTCATAATTTTTTAGCAAGGAAAAATAAGGTTGTAGTTCAATGCCAAGATTGGACCAAAATTGAAAAATGGAAGTTGTGCTCAAAATTTTCAAATGACCAAAGTGGGTTTTTGAATAAAGATGATCTATAGGCATCAGAGGACTCCTCAAAAATTTTGTGGCATTTGAAAAGAATTATTTGAAATAGTTCTAGTGCAAAAAGGTCATTCTAGAGTTTGAAAATACTAATAAAAGCCTTTTTGAGGCCAAATCATTAAAAAAATAACTACTGATGTTTTTGTTCATAGCATTTTTTTGTCCATGTATGTATGTATGTATGAATGGATGGATGGATATGGATGTATATACAAAATATTCATATATGATGTTTTTTTGTTCATAGATTTTTTTCATGTATGTATAATTTATGTAAGTATGTTCATATATGCAAAAGTTATATTTAAGAAAAAATAAGAAAATGTATGTATGTTCATATGCAAAGAATATGCAAAAGTTAGATTTTTATGTTGATAGAATTTTTATGATTTTTTTTGTTCATAGAATTTTCTTTGTCAATTTATGTATATGTTCATATTGTGTATGTATAGGAAAATTGTGTATGATCAAAGTCATTTATGTATATATGTTCATATTTAGAAGAAAAAGAAGGAGAGTAAAAAGAAAATAAGAAGAGGAAGAAAGGAGAAGAAGAAGGAGAGGAAGAAGAGGAGAAATAAATAAGAAGATGAAAAAGAAGAAAAAAAAGAGGAGAAAAGAAGGAATAGAGGAGAAGAAGAAAAATATTCTATTTTTTCTTCTTCTCCTCTATTCCTTTCTTCTTCTCCTCTTTTCTTCTTCTTTTTTTTTCTTCGATCTTCTCCTCTATTCCTTTCTTCTTCTCCTCTTTTTTTTTCTTCTTCTTCCTCTTCTTATTTTTTATCGGGTATGTCGCTCTCGATATACCCCCTCCCCGATAACTTCGACATGAGGGGGGGGGGTCGATAAATAATAGAACTAGTTAAAGTAGTTTATTTTTAGTA
>NW_025238472.1:0-4240 GCF_018294505.1 Triticum aestivum
GCAGTAGAAGAAAAGCGCGAAGAAGGGGTACCCGGTCGGAGCCAGCTCCGAAGCGACAGCGGGGAGTACCTTCATGCGCGGATGCGCTCGAATCTCCGTCGACCAGAAGAGGTAGTAGTACTCCCTCAGCTCTTTCGCGCCGAGCTGAGGGGGGAAGATGGCCCGCTCCTTCCGCAGCGCCGTGAACCGCTGCGCCTCGGCCGATTTCACGCCCTTCCCCTTGTCGGCTTTCGGAGCCATGGCGGAGGTGGTGGGGGGATCGACGGTGTTGGTGGTGCTGGTGCCAATGGGGGGCGGAGCGCTGCTCTCTTTCAGCTTCGAGAAGAAGAGGGGAGCGGCGGAGACTTGTGAAATTTGAGTAACAACCGGCGAGATGGGCGAACTGCCCCTGTTTCCCCTGCTTATAAAGGGGGAGGGGGCGGACGTTTCGTCCTTCCGAATAAAGAAACCACCCATGATCTCTCCCATGATGCCGCATTCGACGCGTGCCGTTGGGAGAGGGCGCCGTGGATACGGAGAAAGATACGGCGTAACCCAGGCCGCGCGTGCCCGTGCCCTGTTTTGGGCCTAGCCCAACAGCGCTCGGCACCGTGTGTGGCCCAGGCCCGGGGGCTCCTGTCGGTGTACTAGAGTAGGGGTACCCTAGTATCCCGAACTTGTGCACGGGCAGTTGCAGCCACCCGCGGCAAGGCTTGCCGGGTGACCGCCAAGGTCCTCCGCGGTTCCTGTGGAGACATTCAAGAACAAAGTATCTAAGCTAAGGAGACAAGGCCCCGGCAAGAGGAGCTTGCCGGGAAGGCCAACCAAGGCATAAGAACAAAGTATCCAAGCCAAGGAGACAAGGCCCCGGCAAGAGGAGCTTGCCGGGAAGGCCCACCAAGGCATCTCAAGGAATTTTCCGCGACGCGCCATGCGTCCCGGCAAGGCCTAGGGAGCGACAAGCTTCCGGACGCGACAAGTCAACGACTGCGGCAAGGCACTTGCCGCAGCACGCTACCACCCTGTACCTACGCTCCAGCGCATCCACCAACATGTCGCCCTGGGGCCTTTCCAGGCGCGCATGGCGAGAGGCTGTGCAGCCAGCGGTGCACGGTGGCAAGCGGCGCTGACAAGATTGCCATCGTGGCGAGCGGTGGCGTCCCTGACGGTCCCTGTTTGCACTATTTGGGCGACGTAGACGGGCATTTAATGCCTTTGTCCCCTGCCGTCAGGGTTAGGTATGATACACTGTACAAGTTGTTGTACCAACCACAAGTCCTTTTCCATTTTTACCCTTGTCTACGTTGCCACCTATCGGTGACCCCTTGAGCATATAAAAGGAGGCCCATACGCAACATAGAGGGAGGGTTCGGAAGGTTCCGAAGGCCAAAAAACACTCACGCTCGATCTTGTTAGCAGCTGGTGTGTACTGTAGCACTCAGCACTCCCGAGCAAGAGCTCAATACACTCAGACATGCAGCAGTAGGAGTATTATCTCTCCGGAGAGCTCCGAAGCTGGGTAAACTGCTCGTGTGCTTCGCCTCGATCTGCTCTTCGTGTGATCTCCGCCCCCCGCCGAACCGAAAGGGGCTCGGTCCGCCGGTCCCATAGGTGTTCGTGGATCAGTTTCCCCGACACTCCTCATTACCCAATTCATCATAATAAACATTAGAAGGGTATTGGGAAATATTTTCCCTTTCATTAGTACTCTCTTCATACTCTATTTGTTTTCTTGTCTTTAGATAGTTGGCAGTATAAGTATTCTCAATGCAATTCACCGCACAAAACATATAAATTTCCTCTAGACCAGAATCAAGAAATCTCTTAGGGTTATATGGAATATTCTTAGTTATACGTTTCATTTCTTCATAACCTAGAAGCAAACTAAGTTCATTATGATGCACAAGGGAAATCAAGTCATCACAATTTTTGGACACAATTAAATCATGAAACAATTTGCATTGAAGATTTAAAAGACCACGTTCATTGCAGAGTTCGCAAGGATGGCGAAAAATATTAAATTTTTCAGCACAACTATCTAGCTTCTCTTGTAACCATCTTGTTTCTAAATACTATGCCTGTTGCAAAATCTATCTTCCCTTTTTGGTGTGCTTTTGCACTCTCAATTTACTCCTCAAAAATTGACATTCTTATAGGAGACATCATTATCATGACCAATGCAATCATCATTAACACCATGGATATTCAAAGAATTCATACTAGCAATATTGCAATCATGCCCATCATCCGATGTTTTTCTTCCATAAATTTTGTTGAATTATTTTTCTAGCAATTGTGCACAATTATTGGAATCCTTATTCTCAAGATAGACATTATAAAGATAACGAACAATTTGAGGTAACTCAATCTCCAATTTTTTTGCTTTCTTTTTACAAATCAAACTAGTGATAAAACAAGAAACTAAAAGATTCGATTGCAAGATCTAAAGATATACCTTCAAGCACTCACCTCCCCGGCAATGACGCCAGAAAAGAGCTTGATGTCTACTTTGCAACTTTATTCTTGTAGACTCAAGTTGGGCCTCCAAGCGCAGAGTTTTGTAGGACAGTAGCAATTTTCCCTCAAGTGGATGACCTAAGGTTTATCAATCCGTGGGAGGCGTAGGATGAAGATAGTCTCACTCAAGCAACCCTGCAATCAAATACAAGAAATCTCTTGTGTCCCCAACACACCCAATACAATGGAAAATTGTATAGGTGCACTAGTTCGTCAAAGAGATGGTGATAAAAGTGTAGTATGGATAGCAGATATGAGTTTTTGCAGTGTGAACAATAAAAACAGCAAGGTAGTAAATAGTAAAAACGGAGCACAAACGGTATTGCAATGATGGAAAATGAGGCCTAGGGTGCATACTTTCACTAGTGTAATCTCTCAACAATGCTAACATAGGTGGATCATATGATTATATCTCAAAATGCAATAAAGAATCACTCCCGAGTTCCTGTTAGCGGAGAACAAAAGATAGAAATTGTTTGTAGGGTACAAACCACCTCAAAGCTATTCTATCTGATCAATCTATCCTAGAGTTCATACTAAAATAACACAAAGCTATTCTTTCCGATCAATCTAGCCAAGAGTTCGTACTAAAATAACACCATATGACACACATCAACCAACTCTATTGTCACCTAGATACTCCAATGTCACCACAAGTATCCGTGAGTTAATTCTATGATATGCATCAAACAACTTCATGATCATAATATTCAATCCACACAAAGAACTACAAGGGGACCCCAAAGTTTCTATCGGAGAAAAGGTAATAAAAATGTGCATCAACCCCTATGCATAGATTACCCCAATGTCACCGCGGGAATCCGCAAGTTGAGTGCCATAACATACATCAAGTGAATCAATATGATACCCCATTGTCACCTCAAGTATTCATGCCGCAAGACATACATCATGTGTTCTCAAATCTGAACATTCAATCCGACATGACAAAACTTCAAAGGGTAAAGATTCAATTCATCACAACAAGAGTAGAGAGGGTAGAAACATCATGTGATACATCTATGTTAACAAAGCCCATGATATATCAAGATCGTGACATCTCGAGATCGCGCGTGAGAGAGAGAGAGAGATTAAACACATAGCTACTGGTACAAACCCTCAGCCCTGAGGGTGGACTACTCCTTCCTCATCGTGGTGGCCGCCGTGATGATGAAGATGGCCACCGGTGATGATCTCCCCCTCCGGCAGGGTGCTGGAACGGGCTCCTGATTGGTTTTCGATGGCTACAAAGGCTTACGGCGGCGGAACTTCCGATCTAGGTTCTCCGTGAGGGTTTTTGGAATATTTGAGAATTTATAGGGCGAAGAGGGGGTGCGGGAGGCCGACAAGGTGAGTGCAACCCACCGGGGCGCGTTTGGGGGCCCAGGCACGCCCTGGTGGGTTTTGCCCCCTCGGGGCACCCCCGAGGTGCTGCTCTGGCCCATTGGTGGTCTTCTAGTCCATAAAAAATCCACAAAAAGTTTTGCGGTGTTTGGACTCCGTTTGATATTGATTTCCTACGATGTAAAAAACAAGCAAAACAGAGCAACTGACACTGGGCACTGGGTCAATAGGTTAGTCCCAGAAAATGATATAAAGTTCCTATAAAATGATTGTAAAACATCCAAGAATGATAATATATCAACATGAATACTTCATAAATTATAGATACGTTGGAGATGTATCACTTCCATGTGTAACCGTGATACAATATGGGCTCTGTCTGGACCAAGTAAGTTAAGGGAAC
>NW_025238473.1:0-4240 GCF_018294505.1 Triticum aestivum
TACAAACACCAGAAACTACTTGCAACTCCTGGACGGAGAACTAGGGTGAATAAGAAGTCGAGAGGGTCCATTGGTTTCGGGCCCAATGCATGGTAGTAGCTGATTCTTAAATCACACATACAGATCTCAGTGCTTAAGGTCGGCTTCAATGAAACAACCCACCATGTACTCCTACATGGCCTCTCATCGATACCTTTACCAAATCGTGTTCACCACACCACTCTCATTACCGACATAATCATTTCACTCTAGCCCATCACCCAGATGAACCAGACCTGACACGACTCTAAGCATAGCAGGCATAGCAAGGTAGGAACAACACATACATAGGGCTCAATCAACTCCTACACATGCTAGTGGGTTTCATCTAGTTACTGTGGCAATGACAGGTCATGCAGAGGAAATGGGTTCAACTACCATAGCACACAGCAGTTTGAATCGCATTGTCTTAATGCAGTAAAAGAGAGCAGGAGCGAGAACATGGGATTGTATCGATATGATCAAATGGTTGGTTGCTTGCCTGATGGTTCGATGCACGGATACGGTTCTTCGTTAGGGTAATCACGGTACTCCTCGGGGACAGATCCTGTCGCAAAGGACATCGATACACAAGCATCACCAAACAATGTGCAACAATATGATGCATGCATGAAACATGGCAATATGAGTGTGTTGGGCTAATGCAACTAAAACCAGAAGTGTTTGAACAAATTTGAAACAAGGATTCAAATTTCAAATTCAAATATGGCCTTTTAAAGTGCTTTTCCTTGTTCTGATTAAAACATCAATTTAACTTGTTTGATCATGCATGAAAATAGTACAGATGGATAGATTGGATTTTTCTGATCATTTTTCATATATAATTTGTCCAATTTGGAGTTACAGAATAAAAGTTATGAATTTTTGAAGTTTAATTAATATTCTGGAATTTCCTGATTTAATTTAAATCCAGAAATTCAATTACTGCGTCAGCATGACGTCAGCATGACGTCAGTGGTCAACTGTGGCTGGCTGAGGTCAAACCTGACGTGTGGGGGCCACACGTCAGTGACAGGGGGGGTTAAACAGGATTAAATTAATCCTAATTAGGGGTTAGTGGCGCTGGGGCCCACTGTCAGTGTCAGGGGGGTTAACTAACAGTAGTTAGCGCTAACCTAACCACCTGGCCGACAGGGCCCACGCGTCAGTGACCCTGGGGGGTCAAACCCCAGGTCGGGCAAGTCAAACCCCACCGGCGACATGACGCCGGCGAGGTCCGAGACGGCGGCGAAAGTGCTTTTTGCCATTCCGGCAACCAAATGGACGGCGGAAGGCATCTACGTGTTGCTGAGGTTGAGCCGCGTCTATTGGTGGTGGTGGTTGGGCTCGGGGTGGCCGGAGTTGACGGCGGCGAGCTCGGCTGCGGCGGCCGGAGTTCGGGTGCGGTCGGGATCAGTGTTGCAGGGGGTTTGGGGAAGCGTTGGTGCGTGCTGCGTGCTCCTGGTGAGGTGGGGAGCACGATGGTGTGCTCGGTTGGGTGCTACGGCGACCGTGGCCACGACGGCGACATCGCCGGCGGCGTGGAGGTCTCGGCTGAGGTGGGGCTAGGGCCTAGAGGTCGAAAGAGACCAGGGGAGAAGGGGGAAATGATCCGGGGGCTCACCGCGGAGCTGCAGGGATGGTTAGCGGGCTCGGGGACGCGCTGGTGACGGTGAATTTGACGGCGACGACGGTCGGAGCCCGAAGAGGGGAACGGCGACGTGGCGGCGATGCAGGGCTTCCGGGGACCCGTGGAGCGGTGGGGAGGAAGAGGGAGTCGAGGCGGAGCTTCTGAACTAGTCGGGGGAGCGAGGGGTGGCCGGAGACGATGGCTATGGCGAACGGCGGCGACGGTGGTGTTCGGCCGGGCGAGAGAGAGAGCGAGGGAGAGGAGGGGAGAGCCGGGGGAGAGTGAGAGAGAGCAGGGGGAGAGGCGTGGCGTCGTCCAGGGCGTCGAGCGAGGAGGGGAGGGCAGGCAAGCAGGCGAGCAGGTGGCGTGGCGCGGTGGCCGTGCGCGCGCGCCGGCCACACTCCCCTCCCTCTGTCGGGACGAAGACGACAGAGGAGGGAGGTGGGCTGGGCCGGCTGCTGGCTGGGCCGGCCAGCTGGCTGGGCTGAACAGGGAGGAGCCCAGGTAAGCTTCTCCCTTTTAGTTTTTTTCCGTTTTCTGTTTTATTTAATATATCTGCAACTTTGCTGAATTAAATAAAATACCTAGGCAACTCCAAAAATCACCAAACTACTCCTGGCTCATAGTTGGATTATTTCCAACATGAAACATTTTAGTTTGGAGATATTTGAGCATTTAAATATTTTATACTATTTTAAATGCCCAAATTCAAATATTTATGATTTAATTCAAAAACCCTAGGATGGCCTAGGAAAATGTGCACCACTTTTGGCAGAGGTTCTGAACCAAGACAAAAATGATGGGCATTTTAGAAGGGCATTTCAGGTTCATTGAAAAATTATTTTAGTAACCCTAGTTGGTTTCAGAGGGGACTGGGGGTTCTGTCATCCCCATTTCAAGTTTCTGATGAAAGAGTAAACATGATGCAACACTCTAATGCATGACTAGCTAGGGTGTGACAACTCACCCCCACTCAAAAGAATCTCGTCCCGAGATTTGGGTTCCTCCGCGAAGAAGGCGGGATATTCAAGTCGAAGACGATCCTCCCTTTCCCAAGTTGCTTCATCCTCAGAATGGTGCGACCATTGAACCTTGAGAAACTTGATATTATGACGTCGCGTGGTACGTTCGGCTTGATCGAGGATACGAATGGGGTACTCTCAATATGTAAGATTATCTTGGAGATCAAGCGTTTCGTGGTCCACTTCACGGATAGGATCCGAGAAGCAACGCCTGAGTTGAGAAACATGGAAGACATCGTGAACTCTGGAGAGGTGCGGAGGTAGTTCCAACTGGTAGGCAACTTCTCCTCGTTTGGCAAGAATGCGAAAAGGTCCAACGTAACGAGGAGCCAATTTGCCTTTGATACCGAAACGATGGGTTCCCTTCAGAGGGGTGACCCGAAGATAAGCCTTCTCGTCAACCTCGAAAGTCATAGCCTTATGTTTTCGGTCATATTGACTCTTTTGACGGGATTGGGCTGTTTTCAACTTTTCACGAACGATACGAACTTGTTCTTCTGCTTCCTGAATCATATCCGGGCCAAAGAATTGCCTTTCCCCGGTCTCTGACCAGTTAAGGGGTGTTCGACATCGTCGTCCATAGAGAACTTCAAAAGGGGCTTTACCCAAGCTAGATTGATAGCTGTTGTTGTAAGCGAATTCGGCAAATGGAAGGCACTTCTCCCAGTCCATTCCGAAAGAGATAACGGAGGCTCGAAGCATGTCTTCTAGAATCTGATTGACGCGTTCCACTTGACCACTTGACTGAGGGTGGAAAGCGGTGCTAAAGGAGAGACGAGTTCCCATAGCATTTTGGAAACTTTCCCAAAATCGAGAGGTGAAAAGACTTCCTCGATCCGAATTGATTTCCAAAGGAACACCATGGAGGGACACTATTCAGGAGATGTATAAGTCTGCCAGCTGACTAGCGGTTATACTCTCACGAACAGGTAGGAAATGATCTACTTTGTAAAGACGATCGACCACGACGAAAATAGCATTATTCCCTCTTTTGGTCCTGGGAAAGCCGGTAATGAAATCCATACCAATTTTATCCCATTTCCATTCAGGAATAGCTAAGGGTTGAAGGGTGCCAGCAGGCCGTTGATGCTCTGCTTTTACACGATGATAGACGTCGCAATTTGCAATATACTGAGCAATTTCTCTCTTCATCCTAGTCCACCAGAACCTCTGGCGTAGGTCCTGATACATCTTAGTACTACCGGGATGAATAGTGAGAGGAGATTCATGGGCTTCCTTAAGGATTAATCGCCTTAGGTTGCGCACTTTGGGAACTACTAGTCGATCCCCGAAGTATACGACTCCTTGATCATTAATGGAGAAACAATCCGCAATTCCTTTCTGAATGTTCCTCTTGATGCGGGAGATTCCCGGATCTACCTTCTGTGCTTTGATAATTTGATCCGTAAGGGTAGGTTTTGCCACCAAGGTGGAGAGAAAACCTTGAGGAACAATGTGAAGGTTAAGCTTTCGAAATTCCTCATGGAGAAGCGGTTGACTTTGTTGTAACATCAGGTTGTTACAATAAGATTTACGACTTAGCGCATCAGCCATGACGTTGGCTTTCCCT
>NW_025238474.1:0-1201 GCF_018294505.1 Triticum aestivum
GGACGAGAACTCATCTGTTACACTGGCACTTCATTTTTTTAAACTTATTACAACCCCAGACTTTTTTGTGTTCCGTACGCACCATTCAAAGCGACATCATCAATTTTCAAAACTTTTTGACACCATTTGCTATTTTTTAGTCATTTACCGATTTGTTTAGAGATCTAAATGACCGTGAAATTGAAAATCACTACAAAATGAACTCTGAAAATGTCAAAACTTGGCATGGTATCATCATTTCACCCACATAGGATGTGCAAAAGAGTAGAGAGGGTTACGGAAAAAACTGGACGCACTTCGTGTACAAACTGGACAATCTCTTTTGAAGTATCAGGGTTTCTGACGAGAACTCATCTCTTACATGGGCACTTCATTTTTTTAATCTTATTACAACTCCAGATTTTTTTGCGTTCCGTACACACCATTCAAAGCGACTTCATCAATTTTCAAAACTTTCTGACATCATTTGCTATTTTTTAGTCATTTACCGATTTGTTTAGAGGGCTAAATGACCGTGAAATTGAAAATCACTACAAAATGAACTCTGAAAATGTTGAAACTTGGCATGGTATCATCATTTCACGCACATAGCATGTGCAAAAGAGTAGAGAGGGTTACGGCAAAAACTGGACGCACTTCGTGTACAAACTGGACAATCTCTTTCGGAGTATCAGGGTTTCGGACGAGAACTCATCTGTTACACTGGCACTTCATTTTTTTAAACTTATTACAACTCCAGACTTTTTTTTGCGTTCCTTACGCACCATTCAAAGCGACGTCATCAATTTTCAAAACTTTCACATTTACCGATTTGTTTAGAGAGCTAAATGACCGTGAAATTGAAAATCACTACAAAATGAACTCTGAAAATGTCGGAACTTGGCATGGTATCATCATTTCACCCACATAGCATGTGCAAAAAAGTAGAGAGGGTTACGGCAAAAACTGGACACACTTCGTGTAAAAACTGGACAATCTCTTTCGGAGTATCATGGTTTCGGACGAGAAGTCATCTGTTACACTCGCACTTCATTTTTTTAAACTTATTACAACCCCAGACTTTTTTTGTGTTCCGTACGCACCATTCAAAGCGACGTCATCAATTTTCAAAACTTTTTGACAGCATTTGCTATTTTTTAGTCATTTACCGATTTGTTTAGAGATCTAAATGACCGTGAAATTGAAAATCACTACAAAATGA
>NW_025238474.1:2080-2447 GCF_018294505.1 Triticum aestivum
GTCATTTACCGATTTGTTTAGAGAGCTAAATGACCGTGAAATTGAAAATCACTACAAAATGAACTCTGAAAATGTCTAAACTTGGCATGGTATCATCATTTCACCCATAGAGCATGTGCAAAAGAGTAGAGAGGGTTACGGCAAAAACTGGACGCACTTCGTGTACAAACTGGACAATCTCTTTCGGAGTACCAGGGTTTCGGACGAGAACTCATCTGTTACACTGGCACTTCATTTTTTAAACTTATTACAACTCCAGACTTTTTTTGCGTTCCGTACGCACCATTCAAAGCAACGTCATAAATTTTCAACACACTCTGACATCATTTGCTATTTTCCAGTCATTTACCGATTTGTCTACAGAGCT
>NW_025238474.1:3076-4240 GCF_018294505.1 Triticum aestivum
GGACAATCTCTTTCGGAGTATCAGGGTTTCGGACGAGAAGTCATCTGTTACACTGGCACTTCATTTTTTTAAACTTGTTACAACCCCAGACTTTTTTTGTGTTCCGTACGCACCATTCAAAGCGACGTCATCAATTTTCAAAACTTTCTGACACCATTTGCTATTTTTTAGTCATTTACCGATTTGTTTAGAGAGCTAAATGACCGTGAAATTGAAAATCACTACAAAATGAACTCTGAAAATGTTGAAACTTGGCATGGTATCATTATTTCACCCACATAGGATGTGCAAAAGAGTAGAGAGGGTTACGGAAAAAACTGGACGCACTTCGTGTACAAACTGGACAATCTCTTTTGAAGTATCAGAGTTTCTGACGAGAACTCATCTGTTACATGGGCACTTCATTTTTTTAAACTTATTACAACTCCAGAGTTTTTTGCGTTCCGTACACACCATTCAAAGCGACGTCATCAAAATTCAAAACTTTCTGACATCATTTGATATTTTTTTAGTCATTTACCGATTTGTTTAGAGAGCTAAATGACCGTGAAATTGAAAATCACTACAAAATGAACTCTGAAAATGTCGAAACTTGGCATGGTATCATCATTTCACCCACATAGCATGTCCAAAAGACAAAATAGAAAATAAATAAAACAGAAAATAACTAAAACAGAAAAGACAAAAACTATATAAAAAAATTACTCAAAAATAAATAGCACAAAATAAATAATGCAGAAAAGAAAAAAACTATATAATTTTTTTTTATGTTCACAAAGAAACTAAATACAGCAAAAAAAATACTCAGAAATAAATAGAAGAAAATTATATAAAAAATTGTTGGGGCGCTGCCCAGTGGGCCTGCCAGACCTAGGATTTGCAAATACAGGCCCAGAAGGGCCAGCAGGCTCACAGGGCAACGTGCCGAAGTTAGGCCCAGAAGCCTGCTATAGAGAGGAGTTCGAGACAGCAGCCGCGCCGGGGCTTTTAAACTGGTGCGGGCGCCCCTCGGCTAGTGAGGTGGGACTAAACTTGCCCGCACCGCTCCTGCGCCAGCACACCCCTTTAGTACCGGGTCGTGGCTCCAACCGGTACTAAAGGAGGGGCCTTTAGTACCGGTTGGAGCCACGAACCGGTACTAAAGGGGCAGTTTCCCGCCCCTTG
>NW_025238475.1:0-4240 GCF_018294505.1 Triticum aestivum
ATTATACTGATCATTCTCAACAAGCTTTCATTGAGGGTAGACGCATATCTAACAATATCATCTTGGCTCAGGAGATAACTCATTCGTTTGCTCTTAAATCTTGGAAACAACAAGCTTTCTTGCTTAAAATTGATTTGGCTAAGGCTTTCGATCGACTTGAATGGAATTTCATTGTTTCGGCTCTTTCGCGAAGGGGGTTGCACGGTCATTTCATAAATTTGGTGTATGCTTGCATCTCTTCCCCAAGGTTCTTAGTCATTAATAATGGCCAGCCTTTTGCGAACTTTCGTAGCAATAGAGGTTTAAGACAGGGTTGTCCCTTATCGCCTTATCTATTTGTTCTTGCTATTAATGAGCTTTCTTTAAGCCTGCATGATGCTATGATACAAAATCAACTGTCTGGCATTTCTCTTGGTCCAAACTGTCCACCTATTCATTCAATGCTTTTTGCTGATGACTTGTTGGTTTGTGGTAATGCCACAGTTCAGGAAGCTACCCAAATGGCTCATCTCATCAACCACTTCTGTTCCCAATCAGGTTAGACTCCAAATTGGCACAAATTTTCTATTCTTTTTAGTGCTACTGTCTCCCAGTCTCTAGCCCAACATATTACTAATATTTTCCCAGTTACCCTTATTGATAGTACATCAACTCACCTTGGCCACCCTCTCATCCTTCCTGCAAAGGACCGTGCTTCGGCTTACAACTTTGTTTATGATAAATTCAAGAATAAGCTTCCCACTTACAAAGCTGATAAATTATCCCATGTTGCTAGACTTGAGCTTATCAATTCGGTGTTCGCTTCCATACCTGTTTACTATATGTCCAATATCCTCTTTCCAAAAAAATTCCTTGCGAAGCTCACGGCAATCATTCGTAATTTTTGGTGGGTTGGTGTTAGAGAGGAAGCTAGTGCAAGAGCTTTATGTCTCAGGGCTTGGAAAGATATTTGTACTCCTAAAAAAGAAGGTGGATTGGGAATCAAAAACATGTTGGCTATGAATCAAGGTCTTCTTCTTGCGGCTGCCTGGAGACTTGCTGAAAATCCAGAAAGCCAAGTCTACCAAGTTCTCCGTGCTAAGTATTTTCCTGATTCTTCCATTTGGAGAGCTACTCCAAATACTACGAAATCTGCTTTCTAGACTTCCATTCTCAAGGTCTTGCCGATGCTCAAGGAGCATTCTTTTTATCAGATCACCCAAGGCAACATTTCTATTTGGAGCTCACCTTGGTGTACCACTTGGGAGAACATATATGATCACCTTATTGTCCAGCATACTGCTTTTATTTACCCGGCTAAGGTCTCTGATCTTTGGCTACCAGGCCAAAAAGTTTGGAATTCTGAGTTCATTACTAACCTTTTTCAGGAACCGACTGCTTCGGCTATTATTGCAACTCCTATAGTTCTTGATGATAGTAGGGATATCCTTTGTTGGAGGCCCACTCCTTATGGTAAGTGCAATTCTAAGAGTACATATAAGTTGTGTTTACAACAAATTCATAATTTGCAGGCAAATCAACCAAGACAGGTGAACCAATCAACCAAAGATATTTTGCAGCAGGTCTGGAAGCACAAATTCATGGCTCCAAGGGTTAAAACTTTTGCGTGGCGCTTACTTAGGCATGCTCTCCCAACTGGTCTTAGAGCTGGCAGGTTTTCCTCTCATATTTCTTCTACATGCTCTAGATGTGATTCAGATGAAGATGAAATGCATCTTTTCTTTCTTTGCAACTTTGCTAGAGCCTCTTGGTTCGGGCACCCCTGGTATATTAGATCTGATATTCTTGCTCTCAATCATAATTCTGTTCTTGATATTATTCAGGTTCTAATTAACATGCACCATCCACAAGCATCTATTCCTAATATATTTACCTTCTTGTGGTGTTTGTGGAAAGCAAGAAACGATGTTCTTTTTTGTAGGAAAGAATCACATCCCCATCAGGTTCACCAAGCTGCTCTAGCCATCGCCTCTATCCAAGATATGCAAGATCCCCAAGAACACCTAAATAGGGAGCTGCCTTCTTCGAAGGAGAAGAAATCTACAACCATACTCTCTCAAGGGCAAGAACAAGTACAGCAAGGCTCCACCCTCAAATCTGACTTGGCTATTTCAGGTACCAAAATATATTCAGATGCTTCTTGGCATAAGAAGAATGCGCCTGGGTATGGTGGTAATCCGGCTACTGGTATTGGTGTTCACATCCTCTTCCCCAAAGAGGGTTCTGATTCAAGAATAATGATCTAAGCCTCTACTCATGATGTTTGTTTACCTCTAATTGCTGAAGTTTATGCACTTCTATTTGCTGCTAAAATCTCTTGCAGGCTTCAAGTTCAGCAAGGTTCTTTTCTCACTGACAATCTTTCATTAGCAAAGATGGCTGCTTCAAGAGATATCAATAACACCAACATTAGCTGGAGGTGCAGACAACCAATTAGCGAGTTCTTTCAAATCTCCCATTCTCTTAATGCTGTTTATCACATCTCTAGGAATACCAATGGAATTGCTCACAATTGTGCTCATCAGGTTCTCAACTCAAGAGTAGAACCTGTCTTTAGTTGTTCACGTTCTTCTCATGCCAATGTACCTTGCCCTTTTCTGCAGTCCCTTCTCAATTTTCAAGTTCAGGGCTATGTAATTCATGCTGTACATTGTCTATGAGTTGATTGAAATTGTGGCGCTTGATGGCGCCTTCCTTGTGTTCAAAAAAAAAACACTGAACTGGATAATAACCCTGGTTCCAGCTTATTTGTACTATTATTATTATAACATGTCCTAATATCTGCAGCTAGTGGTCAAATTTAGCAGTTTAGATTGTGATGTGCCTGTTGCCTGTGAACTGGCAACGCCATTGAACTGCTGCTTGCCTACCTAGTGCCAGCGCCAGCGCCATTTCCATGTCCACTATGTATTATGTACTAGTATATGATGATGAGCAGAGTGAAGCCTAGTATTGCTGCTGCACAAATGGATTGCTTGCTACTTTGCTACCTGAAACGGAGCCTCGATTCCATTCAGACGCTTTTTTGACTCTTTATTTATTAGCGGCTCGAGCAAGAAAAATAAAATAAAAGCTCGAAGTATGATATTTTGTTTTTGTTAGCTAGATGATGGAGCCCGCTGAGGTTCCCCAAGGCCAAGGGTAAGATTCCCCATCCGTTTCCTCTCCCTCTTCTTTTTTGCGCAGTCCACTACTTTGTGTATGCTATGGTATGATGGATGGATGTGCATGCATATGTGTGTTTGATTCTGGCAACTGCCCTGATTTGCATGTGTGTTTGATTCTGGCAACTGCCCTGATTTGCATATGTGTGTCGATTCATCAGATTTCTTTTTTGCACCAGGGCCAACCCTATTCCCAGCTCGCCGCGTGTGGACGACAGGAGGCTGCGGCGTTTCGTGGTCAAAGGTGCATACGTAACAAAGTCGAGTCACTTTTGCTGAGTTCAATTCTAATTATTTTTGGTACATTCTACTGCAGTATGACTAGTGTGCTTGAGGGTTGACTAGATATTTTTGATAGTAAATTGAGTAGTTCGTTTCTTTGTCAGGGTGGTGGTGATTATGATATTTTTCAGTCATTGTTTATTACTGAAGTACTCTAACAAAATCATATAACTAGAGTTATCGTTGCCTAGTCATCACTATATGCGTAAAAGTAATGCTATCAGTATGTGCTTGTATTATCTATTTTCCCTTGCAAATGGCAATATATGTGGCTTCATTTACATTTTCCTACCCCTGTGACGAAAGCTGGTCTTTTCCCCGCTCATGATATTGATTCAGCTTTTGCATTTATTTGGCATCTTCTGCTTGCAGTCAAGCGCGTTGCTGGTGGAGATGGTGGAGCTGAACATGTGAACACATGAGATCTGCCAATGGCTTTGTTGGTTGATGAACAGGTGATGGAACTTATCTTATATTTTTTCTCTGTGTATATCCTTTTGTTTGGTATTTAATAAGATGACGTGTGATCTCTTGTTTGAGGTCTCTACAACATGAATTTGGTAAATTTCTAACTGTTGTTTGTATTCCAGAGGAGTTAGAAACGTGATCTTTCTACTTTGTAGTTCATGATGTTCTCATGTGCACTTGATACATAAAGTAAATGTCACACCTGCATCACCGGTGGTGGATGCGGTGGACGAGTGAGTTGGGGCCCCGTGGCCAGTTGGCACGGGCCCACTTGTAAGGGTGGCACTGGGTGCGTGGGCAGGGGTTATAAGCCAGTGTGGGCTATC
>NW_025238476.1:0-4239 GCF_018294505.1 Triticum aestivum
AGATGTCCTCACCCGCGCAGAAGCGGGTCATGAGTGATGTGAGGGCTGCCATGGATTTCGGCTTTTCCTGTCCCAGGTGCCGGGCAAGCCACTCGTCGCGGATGTTATGCTTGAAGGCCGCGAGGGCCTCCGCATCCGGACAATTGACGATTTGGTTTTTCTTGGTTAAGAACCGTGTCCAGAATTGCCTGGCCGATTCGTCTGGTTGCTGAATTATGTGGCTTAGGTCATCAGCGTCTGGTGGTCACACATAAGTGCCCTGGAAGTTATTGAGGAATGCGGCTTCCAGGTCCTCCCAACTCCCAATTGACTCTGCTGGCAAGCTGTTGAGCCAATGTCGGGCTGGTCCTTTAAGCTTGAGGGGGAGGTATTTGATGGCGTGAAGATCGTCACTGCGGGCCATGTGGGTGTGAAGAAGATAGTCTTCGATCCAAACCGCGGGGTCTGTTGTGCCATCGTAGGATTCGATATTGACAGGTTTAAACCCTTCGGGGATTTGATGATCCATTACTTCATCTGTGAAGCATAGTGGGTGTGCGGCACCTCTATACTGGGCGATATCACGACGGAGCTCAAGGGAGCTTGGTCTACTTTGTTCGGCCCGGCCGGACTTACTGTGTCCGGCGCGACGATTATCGTCACGTATCGTGGGACGCCCACGCGATCCGTAGATCGATCTTGATTGTCTTGTCTTATCCTCCAATATATCTCGCAAGTCCGGAGTGTTCCCCTGTGGCCGTGTGCTTTTCGAGCGATGCCGGGGTACGGGTCTGGTGAAGGGCCTAGAGGCCACTCTGTCGCGACCACGGGGTGGTCGGTCAGCCGTATTGTCTCCTGGTGATGCGGGTTCGTAAGCCTCCTCCTCTAATCGGGGGAGCATCTTGCGTTGAGGGTAGCTTTTGGAGGGGCGTTGGAGCTCATGCTCTTCGGCCGCGAGGACTTCAGTCCATCTGTCGGCTAGCAGATCCTGATCAGCTCAAAGCTGTCGCTGCTTTTTCTTGAGGCTGTTCGCCGTGGCCATAAGCCTGCGTTTAAAACATTCTTGTTCGACGGGATCCTCAGGCACGACGAATTCGTCATCGTCGAGGCTCGCTTCGTCTCCAGAGGGAGGCGTATAATCCTCTGCCTCCTCCCCTGCCGCTCCTTCATAAGGGCTGGCATCTCCGTCCTCCTGCGCTGCATCTTGCAGGAGCGGGTTGTCTTCGGCACTGTCCAGTGTATTATTATCTCCGGTGCCGGAGTCTTCATTCTTGCTGTGGCGGGATTTAGAGCGGCGCCGCTGACGCCAGCGCTTGGGCTGCTTTTTGGAGGGGTCATCCTCCTCTTTTCCTTCGCCATTCCCATCTTTTAGGATATCCACCATGTATATGTCATACGATGATGTGGCTGTCCAATGCCCAGTGGGCGCTGGTTCTTGGTTGTCTCTGGCGTCCTCGTCCATACCGTCGATGTCCTCGGAGTCGTAGTCTAGCATGTCGGTTAAAATATCAACAATGGCTACCAAGTGGGTGGTGGGTGGGCTTTGAATTTCTTCGTCGTCCGCATCCCAACCGTCCTAACCGCAGTCCGGCCAGGGCTCTCCTGATAACAAGAGATATTTTAGCGAACTCAAGATGTCATCGAAAGGTGAGTGTTGGAAGACGTCCGCTGCGGTGAACGCCATGATCAGCGCCCAATCGGATTCGATCAGGGCGGGCGCGGGAGGTTCGGAGTCCGGCGAGGAGTCCGGCACCTTGGAGTCACAAGCTTTATGAGGGACAAAGTCAGTGTTCGGCTCTTTCGCCGTAGAGGTTGCAGCCCCCGAGGCGGTGTCTAGGCATCCATCCTTGATCTGCGGAGCTGGCTCCGAATTGAAGATCGGAGCGGTTTCGAGTGCGGCCTCCAGGGTACTGTCCGGCGGCAGAGCTAAATCATGCCCGACATGACAGTGCGGCACGCTCGGCTATGGCTCGAATCCGTCGAAGATCAAGTCCCCGCGGATGTCAGCTGTGAAGTTCAAACTTCCAAATCTGACCTGACGGCCAGGGGCGTAGCTTTCGATCTGCTCCAGTTGGCCAAACGAATTGGCCCGCAGTGCAAAGCCGCCGAATACGAAGATCTATCCGGGGAGGTAGGTCTCACCCTGGACTACGTCGTTGATGATGATCGAAGAAGCCATCGAGCCTATCAGTGACGACACAGAGGAACTCTCAATGAAAGCACCAATGTCGATGTCAAAACCGGCGGATCTCGGGTAGGGGGTCCCGAACTGTGCGTCTAGGCG
Organism: Triticum aestivum; assembly: GCF_018294505.1. NCBI lineage: Eukaryota > Viridiplantae > Streptophyta > Magnoliopsida > Poales > Poaceae > Triticum > Triticum aestivum. Next base: position 2,264 of record NW_025238476.1, read on the forward strand.
GATGGTAACAGGAGACGAGGGACACGATGTTTTTACCCAGGTTCGGGCCCTCTTGATGGAGGTAAAATCCTACATCCTGCTTGATTAATATTGATTATGTGGGTTACAAGAGTAGATCTACCATGAGATCAAGGAGGCTAAACCCTAAAAGCTAGCCTATGGTATGATTGTTGTTCGTCCTATGGACTACAGCCATCCGGTTTATATAGACACCGGAGAGGGCTAGGGTTACACAGAGTCGGTTACAAAGGTAGGAGATCTACATATTCGTATTGCCAAGCTTGCCTTCCACGCCAAGGAAAGTCCCATCCGGACACGGGATGAAGTCTTCAATCTTGTATCTTCATAGTCTTGGAGTACGGTCGATGATGATAGTTCGGCTATCCGGACACCCCCTAGTCCGGAACTCCCTCAGTAGCCCCTGAACCAGGCTTCAATGACGACAAGTCCGCCGCACATATTGTCTTCGGCGTTGCAAGGCGGGTTCCTCCTCCGAATAATTTTATAGAAGATTGTGACCAGGATAGTGTCCGGCTCTGCAAAAATAAATTCCACATACCACTGTAGAGAGAATAGTATTACACAAGATCAATCTGTTGACGTATTCTGTGGCGTGACGTCACACCACTTCCAAGCCTTTACTTGAATTGTTTTTATTGTTCCACCTCAGCGCGTTTTAGCGAGGCAGTTTCCTTGGCACGTCTTGTCGAAGCAGAGATCGTGTTCCCCTTATTCCGGGATTCCCATCAATACGGATGTGGGTAACCCAACCGCACCATTAATTGTGACGCTTGGGAGATAAGCAAGTTTTACCAGGCCGGTGGGGACGCGTGTTTCCGTCCGCCCATATAAGGGGATAAAGATCCAACCTTTTTACCTGCGCCTTCTTCCTCCTTGGCTTATCCATCTCTGCGAACTCGAGCTCCAGCGCCTAATTCCGCACTTCTCACCTCAACCTTCTCCAACTATGTCCGGAGCGGGAGGCAAGTGGATGGCCTCCTCCGTCACGGAGGGGCAGATCCAGAAGCTGCGCGACGCCGGATACTTGTCCAGCGACATCGCGCATCGGCTTCCCGATGAGGGAGAGCTCATCCCCACCCCCACGCCCCATGAGAGGTTAGTGTTTCTTCCCCATTTCCTCCGCGGACTGGGCTTCCCACTTCATCCCTTCGTCCGGGGGCTCATGTTCTACTACGGCGTGGATTTCCATGATCTGGCCCCGAATTTCATCCTCAACATCTCGGCGTTTATCGTCGTGTGCGAGGCCTTCCTCTGCATCCAACCCCACTTCGGCTTGTGGCTCAAGACCTTCAGTGTCAAGCCGAAGGTTGTGAAGGGCAGCCAAGCGGAGTGCGGAGGCACCATGGTGGGCAGGATGTCCCGCGTTACGTGGCTAGAAGGCACTTTCGTGGAAACCATCAAGGGGTGGAAATCGGGGTGGTTCTACATCACCGAGCCGCGTGACGCCGATTGGGCAGCGGCCCCCGAATTCAGATCTGGCATCCCTACACGGCTCACCTCCTGGAAAGAGAGTGTCCTGATCTGGGGGAATTCGGAGGAGCTGACCGGACTCCAAGCCTGTATCCAGAAGCTGGTGGACAAGAAGCTCAAGCTTGTTAACGTAGTCCAGGTCATGCTCATCCGCCGGATTCTCCCGTGCCAACGACGGGGCTTCAACATGTGGGAGTTCGATCCAGCGCAGCACCAGACCCTGAGCGGGCTCTTCGACACTATGTACGAGGATGTCTGGTAGGTGCTGTTCAATGGCGCCGAAGCTCCCGCATCCGCTACCGAAGATCGCGGATTCTGCTCGCAGCATCCAGCTGACGAGGTAAGTGATTTCATCCTTTAAGGGATGTGTGTTTTCCATAGTTTGACTCTATGCGGGATCTAAACTCCCTTTCCTTTGACAGGTCTGGCTGAAGAAGGCCGAACGGACTATCTATCCGGCCCCATTGCCAGAGGATCCAGCGGAC
>NW_025238477.1:0-4239 GCF_018294505.1 Triticum aestivum
AGATGTCCTCACCCGCGCAGAAGCGGGTCATGAGTGATGTGAGGGCTGCCATGGATTTCGGCTTTTCCTGTCCCAGGTGCCGGGCAAGCCACTCGTCGCGGATGTTATGCTTGAAGGCCGCGAGGGCCTCCGCATCCGGACAATTGACGATTTGGTTTTTCTTGGTTAAGAACCGTGTCCAGAATTGCCTGGCCGATTCGTCTGGTTGCTGAATTATGTGGCTTAGGTCATCAGCGTCTGGTGGTCACACATAAGTGCCCTGGAAGTTATTGAGGAATGCGGCTTCCAGGTCCTCCCAACTCCCAATTGACTCTGCTGGCAAGCTGTTGAGCCAATGTCGGGCTGGTCCTTTAAGCTTGAGGGGGAGGTATTTGATGGCGTGAAGATCGTCACTGCGGGCCATGTGGGTGTGAAGAAGATAGTCTTCGATCCAAACCGCGGGGTCTGTTGTGCCATCGTAGGATTCGATATTGACAGGTTTAAACCCTTCGGGGATTTGATGATCCATTACTTCATCTGTGAAGCATAGTGGGTGTGCGGCACCTCTATACTGGGCGATATCACGACGGAGCTCAAGGGAGCTTGGTCTACTTTGTTCGGCCCGGCCGGACTTACTGTGTCCGGCGCGACGATTATCGTCACGTATCGTGGGACGCCCACGCGATCCGTAGATCGATCTTGATTGTCTTGTCTTATCCTCCAATATATCTCGCAAGTCCGGAGTGTTCCCCTGTGGCCGTGTGCTTTTCGAGCGATGCCGGGGTACGGGTCTGGTGAAGGGCCTAGAGGCCACTCTGTCGCGACCACGGGGTGGTCGGTCAGCCGTATTGTCTCCTGGTGATGCGGGTTCGTAAGCCTCCTCCTCTAATCGGGGGAGCATCTTGCGTTGAGGGTAGCTTTTGGAGGGGCGTTGGAGCTCATGCTCTTCGGCCGCGAGGACTTCAGTCCATCTGTCGGCTAGCAGATCCTGATCAGCTCAAAGCTGTCGCTGCTTTTTCTTGAGGCTGTTCGCCGTGGCCATAAGCCTGCGTTTAAAACATTCTTGTTCGACGGGATCCTCAGGCACGACGAATTCGTCATCGTCGAGGCTCGCTTCGTCTCCAGAGGGAGGCGTATAATCCTCTGCCTCCTCCCCTGCCGCTCCTTCATAAGGGCTGGCATCTCCGTCCTCCTGCGCTGCATCTTGCAGGAGCGGGTTGTCTTCGGCACTGTCCAGTGTATTATTATCTCCGGTGCCGGAGTCTTCATTCTTGCTGTGGCGGGATTTAGAGCGGCGCCGCTGACGCCAGCGCTTGGGCTGCTTTTTGGAGGGGTCATCCTCCTCTTTTCCTTCGCCATTCCCATCTTTTAGGATATCCACCATGTATATGTCATACGATGATGTGGCTGTCCAATGCCCAGTGGGCGCTGGTTCTTGGTTGTCTCCGGCGTCCTCGTCCATACCGTCGATGTCCTCGGAGTCATAGTCTAGCATGTCGGTTAAAATATCAACAATGGCTACCAAGTGGGTGGTGGGTGGGCTTTGAATTTCTTCGTCGTCCGCATCCCAACCGTCCTAACCGCAGTCCGGCCAGGGCTCTCCTGATAACAAGAGATATTTTAGCGAACTCAAGATGTCATCGAAAGGTGAGTGTTGGAAGACGTCCGCTGCGGTGAACGCCATGATCAGCGCCCAATCGGATTCGATCAGGGCGGGCGCGGGAGGTTCGGAGTCCGGCGAGGAGTCCGGCACCTTGGAGTCACAAGCTTTATGAGGGACAAAGTCAGTGTTCGGCTCTTTCGCCGTAGAGGTTGCAGCCCCCGAGGCGGTGTCTAGGCATCCATCCTTGATCTGCGGAGCTGGCTCCGAATTGAAGATCGGAGCGGTTTCGAGTGCGGCCTCCAGGGTACTGTCCGGCGGCAGAGCTAAATCATGCCCGACATGACAGTGCGGCACGCTCGGCTATGGCTCGAATCCGTCGAAGATCAAGTCCCCGCGGATGTCAGCTGTGAAGTTCAAACTTCCAAATCTGACCTGACGGCCAGGGGCGTAGCTTTCGATCTGCTCCAGTTGGCCAAACGAATTGGCCCGCAGTGCAAAGCCGCCGAATACGAAGATCTATCCGGGGAGGTAGGTCTCACCCTGGACTACGTCGTTGATGATGATCGAAGAAGCCATCGAGCCTATCAGTGACGACACAGAGGAACTCTCAATGAAAGCACCAATGTCGATGTCAAAACCGGCGGATCTCGGGTAGGGGGTCCCGAACTGTGCGTCTAGGCGGATGGTAACAGGAGACGAGGGACACGATGTTTTTACCCAGGTTCGGGCCCTCTTGATGGAGGTAAAATCCTACATCCTGCTTGATTAATATTGATTATGTGGGTTACAAGAGTAGATCTACCATGAGATCAAGGAGGCTAAACCCTAAAAGCTAGCCTATGGTATGATTGTTGTTCGTCCTATGGACTACAGCCATCCGGTTTATATAGACACCGGAGAGGGCTAGGGTTACACAGAGTCGGTTACAAAGGTAGGAGATCTACATATTCGTATTGCCAAGCTTGCCTTCCACGCCAAGGAAAGTCCCATCCGGACACGGGATGAAGTCTTCAATCTTGTATCTTCATAGTCTTGGAGTACGGTCGATGATGATAGTTCGGCTATCCGGACACCCCCTAGTCCGGAACTCCCTCAGTAGCCCCTGAACCAGGCTTCAATGACGACAAGTCCGCCGCACATATTGTCTTCGGCGTTGCAAGGCGGGTTCCTCCTCCGAATAATTTTATAGAAGATTGTGACCAGGATAGTGTCCGGCTCTGCAAAAATAAATTCCACATACCACTGTAGAGAGAATAGTATTACACAAGATCAATCTGTTGACGTATTCTGTGGCGTGACGTCACACCACTTCCAAGCCTTTACTTGAATTGTTTTTATTGTTCCACCTCAGCGCGTTTTAGCGAGGCAGTTTCCTTGGCACGTCTTGTCGAAGCAGAGATCGTGTTCCCCTTATTCCGGGATTCCCATCAATACGGATGTGGGTAACCCAACCGCACCATTAATTGTGACGCTTGGGAGATAAGCAAGTTTTACCAGGCCGGTGGGGACGCGTGTTTCCGTCCGCCCATATAAGGGGATAAAGATCCAACCTTTTTACCTGCGCCTTCTTCCTCCTTGGCTTATCCATCTCTGCGAACTCGAGCTCCAGCGCCTAATTCCGCACTTCTCACCTCAACCTTCTCCAACTATGTCCGGAGCGGGAGGCAAGTGGATGGCCTCCTCCGTCACGGAGGGGCAGATCCAGAAGCTGCGCGACGCCGGATACTTGTCCAGCGACATCGCGCATCGGCTTCCCGATGAGGGAGAGCTCATCCCCACCCCCACGCCCCATGAGAGGTTAGTGTTTCTTCCCCATTTCCTCCGCGGACTGGGCTTCCCACTTCATCCCTTCGTCCGGGGGCTCATGTTCTACTACGGCGTGGATTTCCATGATCTGGCCCCGAATTTCATCCTCAACATCTCGGCGTTTATCGTCGTGTGCGAGGCCTTCCTCTGCATCCAACCCCACTTCGGCTTGTGGCTCAAGACCTTCAGTGTCAAGCCGAAGGTTGTGAAGGGCAGCCAAGCGGAGTGCGGAGGCACCATGGTGGGCAGGATGTCCCGCGTTACGTGGCTAGAAGGCACTTTCGTGGAAACCATCAAGGGGTGGAAATCGGGGTGGTTCTACATCACCGAGCCGCGTGACGCCGATTGGGCAGCGGCCCCCGAATTCAGATCTGGCATCCCTACACGGCTCACCTCCTGGAAAGAGAGTGTCCTGATCTGGGGGAATTCGGAGGAGCTGACCGGACTCCAAGCCTGTATCCAGAAGCTGGTGGACAAGAAGCTCAAGCTTGTTAACGTAGTCCAGGTCATGCTCATCCGCCGGATTCTCCCGTGCCAACGACGGGGCTTCAACATGTGGGAGTTCGATCCAGCGCAGCACCAGACCCTGAGCGGGCTCTTCGACACTATGTACGAGGATGTCTGGTAGGTGCTGTTCAATGGCGCCGAAGCTCCCGCATCCGCTACCGAAGATCGCGGATTCTGCTCGCAGCATCCAGCTGACGAGGTAAGTGATTTCATCCTTTAAGGGATGTGTGTTTTCCATAGTTTGACTCTATGCGGGATCTAAACTCCCTTTCCTTTGACAGGTCTGGCTGAAGAAGGCCGAACGGACTATCTATCCGGCCCCATTGCCAGAGGATCCAGCGGAC
>NW_025238478.1:0-4239 GCF_018294505.1 Triticum aestivum
GGCCAAGTACGGGCGCGCGTACACGGACGCTGCCGAGAAATTGCACCGGCAGGAGGTGTTCGCGGCCAACGCGCGCCACGTAGACGCTGTCAACCGGGCGGGCAACCGGACGTACACCCTCGGGCTCAACCAGTTCTCCGACCTCACCAACGAAGAGTTCGTGGAGAAGCACCTCGGGTACCGTCACCAGCCGGGCGGGCTCCGTCCCGAGGACACGCCGGTGGCCGCGGTGAACATGTCCAAGGCTCAGTTCCAGTCCACGCCGGACAGCTTGGACTGGAGGGCCCAGGGCGCCGTCACCCAAGTCAAGAACCAAGCCCCATGTGGTAAGGATCTGCAGGCCAAAGTTGGCAAATGAATAAATGTTGACACGTACGTAAAAACAACGTTGCGTCTGTGTAGGGAGTTGCTGGGCGTTCGCGGCGGTGGCGGCGACCGAGGGGCTCGTACAGATCGCCACCGGCAACCTCATCTCCATGTCAGAGCAGCAGGTGCTCGACTGCACGGGCGACACTAGCACCTGCAAGGGTGGCTCCGTCATCGCCGCCCTACGTTACGTCGCCGCAAGCGGCGGCCTGCAGCCGGAGGCAGCCTACGCGTATACCGGCCAGCAGGGCGCGTGCCGCAGCGTCATGCCAAATTCGGCCGCCTCCGTTGGCGCCCCCTGCTGGGTGGGCCTGAACGGCGATGAGGACGCGTTGCGGGAGCTGGCTGCCAGCCAACCGGTGGCCGTGGGCGTGGAGGCGGACCCTGACTTTCAGCACTACAAGAGCGGCGTGTTCGTCGGTAGTTCGTCGTGCGGGCAGAACCTGAACCACGCCGTGACGGTGGTGGGGTACGGGGCGGACGGCGGCGGGCAGGAGTACTGGTTGGTGAAGAACCAGTGGGGGACGGGGTGGGGTGAGGGGGGCTATATGCGCCTCACGCGCGGGAACGGCGGAAACTGCGGCATGGCCACCGTTGCCTACTATCCGACCGTGGACAGCTCTTAAACACCAGAACTACTACTACATCAGTCAGTCTATGCATCATCGAGTATGATCTATCATCTACTGTATAAGCTACATACAATACGATGCAGCTGCACACTGCAGTACGACGTATGTACAGATTTATTATATTTGAATAAAGCATGCATGGATCCTTGTACAAAGGATCCATTTGCCTATGTAATAGTAATAGCACCAACTTGTAAGCTTGTATATGAAAATAAACACTGCTTGTACTACATCAGTCAATGCAACATTGAGTATTAATTGGTTTATCAGCTAGCTACAGTATGATGTATATATGGATTTCGAATCTTTTTGAAAAAAATGGATTGAAGACATGCTTCGATCGTCGTAGGAACCATGCATTTGCCTACGTACCTAATATATAGTATGAACTTGGAAGCTTGTATATTATGAAAATAAAGTTTTTCAAATTCAATGAAACGGACGTTCCTCAATGTTCTTCCCATGTCCCGCCTTTCCGTCTTTCTCATGCCGGTTCTTCTTCCTCTCACAACCCGACACAAATCTGCATCATCTATATTTGTCTCGTATTACCTCATTGCAGGAGCATTTTCACCAAAATGGTACGATAGGCTATGTTGCAACATTATGGAACCGGCTACTGAACAAGTGACTGAATTCTCATTTTAGGTCATTCACTTTTTTTTCGTATTCCGTCTTGTCCAGGTGAACATGCATGCATGCGGGTGAGTTTCCTGTTAAATTTTTGCATCGCGTGCAATTGATGATCATGTTCACTCAGGTGAGCTTTGCTGAATGTTTATTTAGTTGCATTGCTTGATGAATTGATAGGACTATTTGAGTGCACGCATGTCACATACATATGCCAAAATACACAGTTTAAGCCTCCGGTATATTCTAGTTGCTTTTTTTTTTGAAAAGGAGGATGACCCCCGGCCTCTGCATCTGGACGATGCATACGGCCACTTTATTAATGATTCTCACAAGACCTTACAAAGTCATACAACAGTAAGACTAAAGCCGCCGTCTAAGCAAACAAACTGTCGCTACACCTATCCAGTTGATGAAGGGGCGCAGATAGCCTCGGCCTAATACCAAACAGACATCGCAGCCAAGCCTAACATCTAAGACCTGAGACCCTAAACTAGCCACTTGCCGGGTCTGGGGCACACACTGGTCCGACGTGCTCTCAGAGGCCGCCGCCGCCAACTACCACCGCTCCATCTTTAGAACTGTACTGATGCATCAACCTTGCTCGGTCTAGCTATCGTCGACGCCACCACGGCGCCCAACGGCACCTCCTCCCTGCGCACAAACAGCTGAGCACGTCGCGGTTGCCACTGATACACCTCAGCGCCATGCTGCCAAGTACCACCAGCCGACACAGCTTGAAGTCCTTGGAAGATCTGTCGTGCGTAGCACCTGCCGACTAGGCATGACAGAGCGTAGCATCTGTCGGTCAGGCATGACTTGCCATCTCCACCGAAGCTCCGTGCAAGACGAAGCCGTTGCACCTCCTGCCTCTGACTTCTAGCGCTACTCCACAAACGATGCTCCCAGGAGAGAAACGACACCGCAGTGCCGCCATCGTCCGATCTGGAACACCAGATCCTAGGGTTTCCCCCGGAGCAGCACGAGTGGGTCGACAGTAGTTACACGACGATGACTTCATCAAGGTAACGACGTAGAACGCTGCCATCGCCTGTCGTCGGCTCGGTTTTCACCGGCAAGCATGTCTCCCCAACTCGCAGCCGGGACTAGATGATGGATCTCGAGATCCGATCACCAAGCTTCTGGCCGGCCACCGCCGATGAGGAAGATGACCACCACCACTGACTACATCAGCCAGAACAGATCGGCCATGGGTGCCGCCAAGCAGTCCACCAGGCCCTCGACGCCGCCGCCGATCTAAAGCCAGATGACATGCCGCCAAATACCGCATCGCGCCGCCACCCGATCCAGGCCAGCCGCCGCAGCAGCCGCCCGTGGCCCGAGGCAGGGCCGACCGCCGCCGCCGTCGAAGCCAACGCTGTCGCTTCTAGATCGGCGGCGGCGGGAGGAGGGGAGGAAGATGGGCTAAGCCCCGGCGGCGGCTAGGGTTGGGGAGTCGCTCGAGCGGGGGGCGACGCGGGGGCCTGAGACCAAAAATAACCTAGGAAACTTTCCTACCTTCTTAACTAGTGTCACACTAGTGCAATATAAATTTAAAAAAGAACATAAACTAAAGAAAAGAATAAATACAAATATAAAATATGGAGTGCATTGCGTGGTCAGATAATACATGCATGTTTGTTGCTTCTCCTCACCGTGCACCATTCATAGATTGAGGAGGATGAAAGGACCCACCATTTTGGCATCATGTGCATGCTATTTCCTGGGCATGTCATAAATGGATGGGTTACACATACATGCCATTCAGAGCCAAACTTTGTTGGATAAATGGATGGGAGTACATGTGAAAGAACATGCGGTGCCCCCATGTTTGGTTTTGGTAATTAATGACAATCTCTATGGACTAATGGTTGTCTTGAGTTATATTTGAAGGATTTTTCCATAGGCTTTTCTTGAAGTCCATGTGTTGGTTTCAAGGAGTTTATGAGTTGACCAAGGTGCTATGAAGGCATTATCCAAAGATTGGTCATGTGAGTGTTGAGCTTATTGCAACCATGTCTTGAGGAAGAAGATTGTGCAATCATTCATGTTTGCCTTCAAGACATCATCCAAATGAAGAGAGTTGGAAAGATTCAAGGCTGATCAAGACTAAGTCAAGAGTGAATCAAGTTGATCAACTCACAAAGCGTAGAAGATGTACCGAGAGGGATCAAGTGATCCCATGGTATGGTAAGCATTGTCCATTGTGCTTTGTGTACTAACCCATGGTGTATGTGAGAGTTCTATGTGGGGTTAGGTACGTGTTCATGGGCTTGGATCAAGAGGAAGATATAACTCAACCCATGGAGAGGATGACATCAAGTGGTGATCGTCATCCAGATTGCAAGTTCAAGTGGAGCATGACGAAGAGATCAAGTGCTTGAAGCTTGTCATCCATTGTTGTGTCAATGGACTTGTGAAGATGTGCCGAATAGTGGCTCACCCATAGTGGAGTATGGGGGAGCAATCATCTAGTCTTCATCGACCCAACGCAATCAAGAAAGGTGGTCCATCTTGAGGAGGACAAGATCATCATCATCATCTATCTCAAGTGGATCATGTGCAAGGCAAAGGTTTGCTCTTGATAGGTTTTCTATTTTTCTGGTCTCAT
>NW_025238479.1:0-4239 GCF_018294505.1 Triticum aestivum
CTCCTATCCTTCTCCACTCCCCCCCTTTCCCCCCTTCTCCTAGTTGGACTAGGAAAGAAGGAGTCCTACTCCCTACTCCCGGTGGGAGTAGGACTCCCCTTGGCGCGTCCTCTTTGGCCGGCCACCCCCTCCCCCTTGGCTCCTTTATATACGGGGGCAGGGGGGCACCCCACAACACACAAGTTGATCTATGGATCGTTCCTTAGCTATGTGCGGTGCCCCCTCCACCATATTCCACCTCGGTCATATCGTCGCGGAGTTCAGGCGAAGCCCTGCGCCGGTAGAACATCATCATCATCACCATGCCGTCGTGCTGACGGAACTCATCCCCGAAGCTTTGCTGGATCGGAGCCCGGGGATCGTCATTGAGCTGAACGTGTGCTGAACTCGGAGGTGCCGTACGTTCGGTGCTTGGATCGGTCGGATTGTGAAGACGTACGACTACATCAACCGCGTTGTGCTAACACTTCTGCTTACGGTCTACGAGGGTACGTGGACAACACTCTCCCCTCTCATTGCTATGCCATCACCATGATCTTGCGTGCACGTAGGAAAATTTTGAAATTACTACGTTCCCCAACAGTGGCATCCGAGCCTAGGTTTTATGCGTTGATGTTATATGCACGAGTAGAACACAAGTGAGTTGTGGGCGATACAAGTCATACTGCTTACCAGCATGTCATACTTTGGTTCGGCGGTATTGTGAGATGAAGCGGTCCGGACCGACATTACGCGTACGCTTACGCGAGACTGGTTTCACCGTTACGAGCACTTGTGCTTAAAGGTGGCTGGCGGGTGTCTGTCTCTCTCGCTTTAGCTGAATCGAGTGTGGCTATGCCCGGTCCTTGCGAAGGTTAAAACAACACCAACTTGACGAACTATCGGTGTGGTTTTGATGCGTAGGTAAGAACGGTTCTTGCTAAGCCCGTAGCAGCCACGTAAAATTTGCAACAACAAAGTAGAGGACGTCTAACTTGTTTTTGCAGGGCATGTTGTGATGTGATATGGTCAAGACGTGATGAGATATAAGTTGTTGTATGAGATGATCATGTTTTGTTGAATTTATCGGCAACTGGCAGAAGCCCTATGGTTGTCTCTTTGTTGCATAAGATGCAAGTGCCAAATAATTGCTTTACTTTATCGTTATGCGATAGCAATAGTTGCAAGAGCAATAGTTGGCGAGACGACCATGTGACGACACATTGATATAGATCAAGATGATGAAGATCATGGTGTCGTGCCGGTAACGATAGAGATCATGACAGCACTTTGGAGATGGAGATCAAAGGCGCAAGATGATCATGGCCATATCATGTCACATATTTTGATTGCATATGATGTTTATCTGTTATACATCTTATTCTGTTTTGTTTGACGGTAGCATTTTAAGATGATCTCTCACTAATTATCAAGAAGTGTTCTCCCTGAGTATGCACTGTTGCGAAAGTTCTTCGTGCTGAGACACCACGTGATGATCGGGTGTGATAGGCTCTACGTTCAAATACAACGGGTGCAAAACAGTTGCACACGCGGAATACTCAGGTTAAACTTGACGAGCCTAGCATATACAGATATGGCCTCGGAACATGGAGACCGAAAGGTCGAACGTGAATCATATAGTAGATATGATCAACATAGTGATGTTCACCATTGAAACTACTCCATCTCACGTGATGATCAGACATGGTTTAGTTTATTTGGATCACGTGATCACTTAGATGACTAGAGAGATGTCTGTCTAAGTGGGAGTTCTTAAGTAATATGATTAATTGAACTTTAATTTATCATGAACTTAGTCCTGGTAGTATTTTGCAAATTATGTTGTAGATCAATAGCTTGCGTTGTTGCTTTCATATGTTTATTTCGATATGTTCCTAGAGAAAATTGTGTTGAAAGATATTAGTAGCAATGATGCGGATTGGATCCGTGATCTGAGGTTTATCCTCATTGCTGCACAGAAGAATTATGTCCTTGATGCACCGCTAGGTGACAGACCTATTGCAGGAGCAAATGCAGACGTTATGAACATTTGGCTAGCTCAATATGATGACTACTTGATAGTTTTGTGCACCATGCTTTATGGCTTAGAATCGGGACTTCAAAGACGTTTTGAACGTCATGGACCATATGAGATGTTCCAGGAATTGAAGTTAATATTTCAAGCAAATACCCGAGTTGAGAGATATGAAGTCTCCAACAAGTTCTATAGCTAAAAGATGGAGGAGAATCACTCAACTAGTAAGCATGTGCTCAGATTGTTTGGGTACTTCAATCACTTGAATCAAGTGGGAGTTAATCTTCTAGGTAAGATAGTGATTGACAGAATTCTCTAGTCACCATCACTAAGTTACTAGAACTTCGTGATGAACTATAGTATGCAAGGGATGACGAAAACAATTCCCGAGCTCTTCGTGATGTTGAAATCGATGAAGGTAGAAATCAAGAAAGAGCATCAAGTGTTGATGATTGACAAGACCACTAGTTTCAAGAAAAGGGCAAAGGGAAAGAAAGGGAAACTTCAAGTAGAATGGCAAAGAAGTTGTCACTCCCATGAAGAAGCCCAAAGCTGGACCTAAGCCTGAAACTGAGTGCTTCTACTGCAAAGGAAATGGTCACTGGAAGTGGAACTACTCCAAATATTTGGTGGATAAGAAGGATGGAAAAGTGAACAAGGGTATATTTGATATACAGGTTATTGATGTGTGCCTTACTAGTGTTTATAGTAGCCCCTGAGTATTTGATACTTGTTCGGTTACTAAGATTAGTAACTCGAAACAGGAGTTACAGAATAAACAGAGACTAGTTGAAGGGGAAGTGACGATGAGTGTTGGAAGTGGTTCCAAGATTGATATGATCATCATCGCACACTCCCTATACTTTCGGGATTAGTGTTGAACCTAAATAAATGTTATTTGGCGTTTGTGTTGAGCATGAATATGATTTGATCATGTTTATTGCAATACGGTTATCCATTTAAAATCAGAGAAGAATTGTTGTTCTGTTTAAATGAATAAAACCTTTGATGGTCATACACCCAATAAAAATAGTTTGTTGGATCTCGATCGTAGTGATACACATATTCATAATATTGATGCCAAAAGATGCAAAGTTGATAATGATAGTGCAACTTATTTGTGGCACTGCCGTTTGGGTCATATCGGTGTAAAGCGCATGAAGAAACTCCATAAAGATGGACTTTCAGAATCACTTGGTTATGAATCATTTGATGCTTGCGAACCGTGCCTTTTGGGCAAGATGACTAAAACTCCGTTCTCCGGAACAATGGAACGAGCTACTGACTTATTGGAAACAATACATACCGATGTATGCGGTCCAATGAGTGTTGATGCTCGTGGCAGGTATCGTTATTTTCTGACCTTCACAAGATGATTTGAGCAGATATGAGTATATCTACTTAATGAAGCACAAGTCTGAAACATTTGAAAAGTTCAAAGAATTTCAGAGTGAAGTGAAGAATCATCGTAACAAGAAAATAAAGTTTCTGCGATTTGATCACAGAGACAAATATTTAGTTATGAGTTTGGCCTTCATATAAAACTATGTGGAATAGTTTCACAGCTCACGCCACATGGAACACCACAACGTAATGGTGTGTCCAAATGTCATAACCGCACTTTATTGGATATGGCGCGATCTATGATGTATCTTACCGATTTACCACTATCGTATTGGGGTTATGTATTAAAGACAGCTGCATTCACTTTAAATAGGGCACCATCTAAATCCGTTGAGATGACACCGTATGAACTATGGTTTAGCAATAAACCTAAGCCGTCGTTTCTTAAAGTTTGGAGTTGCGATGCTTATATGAAAAGGGTTTTCAACCTAATAAGCTCGAACCCAAATCGGAGAAGTGCGTCTTCATAGAATACCCAAAGGAAATTGTTGGGTACACCTTCTATCACAGATCCGAAGGCAAGATATTCGTTGCTAAAAATGGATCCTTTCTAGAGAAGGAGTTTATCTCGAAAGAAGTGAGTGGGAGGAAAGTAGAACTTGATGAGGTAATTGTACCTTCTCCCTTATTGGAAAGTAGTTCATCACAAAAATTAGTTTAGTGATTCCTACACCAATTAGTGAGGAAGTTAATGATGATGATCATGAAACTTTGGATCAAGTTGCTACCAAACCTCGTAGGTCTTCTAGAGTAAGATCCGCACCAGAGTGGTGCAATAATCATGTTCTGGAAGTCATGTTACTAGACCATGATGAACCTGC
>NW_025238480.1:0-4238 GCF_018294505.1 Triticum aestivum
AGACTTGTGTTTCATCAAGTAAATACACTCAGCATCTACTCAAATCATCTACGAAGTAAGAACATAACGATATCCACTGCATGCCTCAGCACTCATTGGACTGCATACATCAAAATGTATTACTTCCAACAAGTTGCTCTCTTGTTCCATCTTACTGAAAATGAGGCCTTTCAGTCATCTTGCCCATGTGGTATGATTTGCATGTCTCAAGTGATTCAAAATCAAGTGAGTCCAAACGATCCATCTGCATGGAGTTTCTTCATACCAATAGACATGGTTCGCATGCCTCAATCTTTTCAAAAACGAGTGAGTCCAAAGATCCATCTACATGGAGCTTCTTCATGCGTTCTATACCAATATGACTCAAATGGCAGTGCCACAAGTATGTGGTACTATCATTACTACTTTATATCTTTTGGCACGAACATGTGTATCACTGCGATTGAGATTCATTTTAGGTGCAAGACCATTGAAGGTATTATTCAAATAAACAGAGTAACCATTATTCTCCTTAAATGAATAACCATATTGCGATAAACATAATCCAATCATGTTTATGCTCAACGCAAACACCAATCTCGATGGTAGAGGGAGCATGCGATGCTTGATCACATCAACCTTGGAAACACTTCCAACACACATCGTCATCTCACCTTTAGCTAGTCTCCATTTATTCCGCAGCTTTTATTTCGAGTTTCTAACACTTAGCAACCGAACCGGTATCTAATACCCTGGTGCTGCTAGGAGTACTAGTAAAGTACACATTCATATAATGTATATCCAATATACTTCTGTCGACCTTGCCTGCCTTCTCATCTACCAAGTATCTAGGGTAGTTCTGCTTCAGTGACCGTTCCCCTCATTACAGGAGCACTTAGTCTTGGGTTTGGGTTTAACCTTGGGATTCCTCGCTAGAGCATCAAATGATTTGCTGTTTCATGAAGTATCCCTTCTTCCCTTGCCCTTCTTGAAACTAGTGGTTTTACTAACCATCAACAATTGATGCTCTCCTTCTTGATTTCTACTTTCGCGGTGTCAAACATCGCGAGTTGCTCAAGGATCATCATATCTATCCCTGATATGTTATAGTTCATCACGAAGCTCTAATAGCTTGGTGGCAGTGACTATGGAGAACCATCACTATCTCATCTGGAAGATTAACTCCCACTCGATTCAAGCGATTGTGGTACTCAGACAATCTGAGCACTTGCTCAACGATTGAGCTTTTCTCCCTCAGTTTGCAGGCTTAAGAAACTTGTCAGAGGTCTCATACCTCTTGACGTGGGCACTAGTCTGAAATCCCAATGTCAGTCTTCGGAACATCTCATATGTTCTGCGACGTTTCAAAACCGTCTTGTCGCCACAATTTTAAACCGTTAGCATCACACACTGAACTATCATGTAGTCATCAAAACGTGTATGTCAGATGTTTCGCAACATCTACACACGACGCTGAGGTTCAGCACACCGAGCGGTGCATTAAGGACATAAGCCTTCTGTGCAGCAATGATGACAATCCTCAGTTCACGGACCCAGTCCGCATAATTGCTACTATGAACTTTCAACTAAATTTTCTCTAGGAACATATCTTAAACAGTAGAACTAAAGCGTAAGCTATGACATAATTTGTGAAGACCTTTTGACTATGTTCATGATAATTAAGTTCATCTGATTAATGAACTCCCACTCAGATAGACATCCCTCTAGTCATCTAAGTGATACATGATCCGAGTCAAACTAGGCCGTGTCCGATCATCACGTGAGACAGACTAGTCATCATCGGTGAACATCTCCATGTTGATCGCATCTACTATACGACTCATGTTCGACCTTTCGATCTCTTGTGTTCCGAGGCCATGTCTGTACATGCTAGGCTCGTCAAGTCAACCTAAGTGTTTCGCATGTGTTCCGAGGCCATGTCTGTACATGCTAGGCTCGTCAACACCCGTTGTATTCGAACGTTAGAATCTATCACACCCGATCATCACGTGGTGCTTCGAAACAACGAACTTTCGCAACGGTGCATAGTTAGGGGGAACACGTCTCTTGAAATTTTAGTGAGGGATCATCTTATTTATGCTACCGTCGTTCTAAGCAAATAAGATGTAAACATGATAAACATCACATGCAAATCATAAAGTGACGTGATATGGCCAATATCATCTTGCGCCTTTGATCTCCATCTTCGAGGCGCGGCATGATCACCTTCGTCACCGGCATGACACTATGATCTCCATCATCATGATCTCCATCATCGTGTCTTCATGAAGTTGTCTCGCCAACTATTACTTCTACTACTATGGCTAATGTTTAGCAATAAAGTAAAGTAATTACATGGCATTTTCATTGACACGCAGGTCATACAATAAATCAAGACAACTCCTATGGCTCCTGCCGGTTGTCATACTCATCGACATGCAAGTCGTGATTCCTATTACAAGAATATGATCAATCTCATACATCACATATATCATTCATCACATCCTTTTGGCCATATCACATTACATAGCATACCCTGCAAAAACAAGTTAGACGCCCTCTAATTGTTGTTGCATGTTTTACGTGGCTGCTATGGGATTCTAGCAAGAACGTTTCTTACCTACGCAAAAGCCACAACGTGATATGCCAATTTCTATTTACCCTTCATAAGGACCCTTTTCACCAAATCCGATCCGACTAAAGTGGGAGAGACAGATACCCGCTAGCCACCTTATGCAACTAGTGCATGTCAGTCGGTGGAACCTGTCTCACGTAAGAGTACGTGTAAGGTCGGTCCGGGCCGCTTCATCCCACGATGCCGCCGAATCAAGATAAGACTAGTAACGGCAAGTAAATTGACAACATCGACGCCCAAAACTACTTTGTGTTCTACTCATGCATAGAAACTACGCATAGACCTAGCTCATGATGCCACTGTTGGGGAACGTAGCAGAAATTCAAAATTTTCTACGCATCACCAAGATCAATCTATGGAGTAATCTAGCAATGAGGGGAAGGGGAGTGCATCTACATACCATTGTAGATCGTGATGCAGAAGCGTTGCAAGAACGCGGATGAAGGAGTCGTACTCGTAGCGATTCAGATCGCGGTTGATTCCGATCTAAGCACCGAAGAACGGTGCCTCCGCGTTCAACACACGTGCAGCCCGGTGACGTCTCCCACGCCTTGATCCAGCCAGGAGAGAGGGAGAGGTTGGGGAAGACTCCTTCCAGCAGCAGCACGACGGCGTGGTGGTGGTGGAGGAGCATGACAACCCCGCAGGGCTTCGCCAAGCACCGCGGGAGAGGAGGAGGAAGAGGGGTAGGGCTGCGCCATGAGGGAGATGTGTTCTCGTGTGTATGGCAGCCCCAAACCCCAATATATATAGGGAGGGGGAGGGCTGCGCCCCCATCTAGGGTCCCCCCCCCCGAGGGGTGCAGCCAGCCCTAGATGGGGCTTGGGGGCGGCCAAGGGGGGGAGAGAGGGGGCGCCCCACTAGATGGGCCTTAGGCCCATCTGAGCCTAGGGTTTCCCCCTTCCCCCCTTCCTGCGCCCTGGGCCTCTTGTGGGGGGCGCACCAGCCCACCTGGGGCTGGTCCCCTCCCACACTTGGCCCATGCAGCCCTCTGGGGCCGGTGGCCCCACCTGGTGGACCCCCGGGACCCTCCCGGTGGTCCCGGTACATTACCGATAGCACCCAAAACTTTTCCAATGACCAAAACAGGACTTCCCATATATAAATCTTTACCTCCGAACCATTCCGGAACTCCTCGTGACGTCCGGGATCTCATCCGGGACTCCGAACAACATTCGGTAACCACATAGAAACTTCCTTTATAACCCTAGCGTCATCGAACCTTAAGTGTGTAGACCCTACGGGTTCGGGAACCATGCAGACATGACCGAGACGTTCTCCGGTCAATAACCAACAGCGGGATCTGGATACCCATGTTGGCTCCCACATGTTCCACGATGATCTCATCGGATGAACCACGATGTCGGGGATTCAATCAATCCCGTATTCAATTCCCTTTGTCTATCGGTATGTTACTTGCCCGAGATTCGATCGTCGGTATCCCGATACCTTGTTCAATCTCGTTACCGGCAAGTCTCTTTACTCGTTCCGTAACACATCATCCCGTGATCAACTCCTTGGTCACATTGTGCACATTATGATGATGTCCTACCGAGTGGGCCCAGAGATACCTCTCCGTTTACACGGAGTGACAAATCCCAGTCTCGATTCGTGCCAACCCAAC
>NW_025238481.1:0-4238 GCF_018294505.1 Triticum aestivum
GAGACGACAATGATGCTACGATGGAGATCAAGGTGTCGCGCCGGTGACGATGGGGATCATGACGGTGCTTCGGAGATGGAGAGCACAAGCACAAGATGATGATGGCCATATCATATCACTTATATTGATTGCATGTGATGTTTATCTTTTTATGCATCTTATCTTGCTTTGATTGACGGTAGCATTATAAGATGATTCCTCACTAAATTATCAAAGTATAAGTGTTCTCCCTGAGTATGCACCGTTGTGAAAGTTCTTCGTGCTGAGACATCACGTGATGATCGGGTGTGATAGGCTCTACGTTCAAATACAACGGGTGCAAAACAGTTGCACACGCGGAATACTCACGTTAAACTTGACGGGCCTAGCATATAACAGATATGGCCTCGGAACACGGAGACCGAAAGGTCGAGCTTGAATCATATAATAGATATGATCAACATAGTGATGTTCACCGTTGAAACTACTCCATCTCACGTGATGATCGGACATGGTTTAGTTGATATGGATCACGTGATCACTTAGAGGATTAGAGGGATGTCTATCTAAGTGGGAGTTCTTAAGTAATATGATTAATTGAACTTGAATTTATCATGAACTTAGTACCTGATAGTATCTTGCTTGTCTATGTTAATTGTAGATAGATGGCCCGTGCTGTTGTTTCGTTGAATTTTAATGCGTTCCTTGAGAAAGGAAAGTTGAAAGATGATGGTAGCAATTACACGGACTGGGTCCATAACTTGAGGATTATCCTCATTGCTGCACAGAAGAATTACGTCCTGGAAGCACCGCTGGGTGCCAGGCCTGCTGCAGGAGCAACACCAGATGTTATGAACGTCTGGCAGAGCAAAGGTGATGACTACTCGATAGTTTAGTGTGCCATGCTTTACGGCTTAGAACCGGGTCTTCAACGACGTTTTGAACGTCATGGAGCATATGAGATGTTCCAGGAGTTCAAGTTAATATTTCAAGCAAATGCCCGGATTGAGAGATATGAAGTCTCCAATAAGTTCTATAGCTGCAAGATTGAAGAGAATAGTTCTGCCAGTGAGCATATACTCAAAATGTCTGGGTATAACAATCACTTGATTCAACTTGGAGTTAATCTTCCGGATGATAGCATCATTGACAGAATTCTTCAATCACTGCCACCAAGCTACAAGAGCTTCGTGATGAACTATAACATGCAAGGGATGGATAAGACGATTCCTGAGCTCTTCGCAATGCTAAAGGCTACGGAGGTAGAAATCAAAAAGGAGCATCAAGTGTTGATGGTCAATAAGACAACTAGTTTCAAGAAAAAGGGCAAAGGAAAGAAGAAGGGGAACTTCAAGAAGAACAGCAAGCAAGTTGTTTTTCAGGAGAAGAAACCAAGTCTAGACCTAAGCCTGAGACTGAGTGCTTTTACTGCAAGCAGACTGGTCACTAGAAGCGGAACTGCCCCAAGTATTTGGCGGATAAGAAGGATGGCAAGGTGAATAAAGGTATATGTGATATACATGTTATTGATGTGTACCTTACTAATGCTCGCAGTAGCACCTGGGTATTTGATACTGGTTCTGTTGCTAATATTTGCAACTCGAAACAGGGGCTAAGGATTAAGCGAAGATTGGCTAAGGACGAGGTGACGATGCGCGTGGGAAATGGTTCCAAAGTCGATGTGATCGCGGTCGGTACGCTACCTCTACATCTACCTTCGGGATTAGTTTTAGACCTAAATAATTGTTATTTGGTGCCAGCGTTAAGCATGAACATTATATCTGGATCTTGTTTGATGCGAGACGGTTATTCATTTAAATCAGAGAATAATGGTTGTTCTATTTATATGAGTAATATCT
Source organism: Triticum aestivum (assembly GCF_018294505.1). NCBI lineage: Eukaryota > Viridiplantae > Streptophyta > Magnoliopsida > Poales > Poaceae > Triticum > Triticum aestivum. The sequence goes on from NW_025238481.1 coordinate 1,839, forward strand.
TTTATGGTCATGCACCCTTGAAGAGTGGTCTATTTTTGTTGAATCTCGATAGTAGTGATACACATAATCATAATATTGAAGCCAAAAGATGCAGAGTTGATAATGATAGTGCAACTTATTTGTGGCACTGCCGTTTAGGTCATATCGGTGTAAAGCGCATGAAGAAACTCCATACTGATGGACTTTTGGAACCACTTGATTATGAATCACTTGGTACTTGCGAATCGTGCCTCGTGGGCAAGATGACTAAAACACCGTTCTTCGGAACTATGGAGAGAGCAACAGATTTGTTGGAAATCATACATACAGATGTATGTGGTCCGATGAATATTGAGGCTCGTGGCGGATATCGTTATTTTCTCACCTTCACAGATGATTTGAGCAGATATGGGTATATCTACTTAATGAAACATAAGTCTGAAACATTTGAAAAGTTCAAAGAATTTCAGAGTGAAGTTGAAAATCATCGTAACAAGAAAATAAAATTTCTACGATCTGATCGTGGAGGAGAATATTTGAGTTATGAGTTTGGTCTTCATTTGAAACAATGCAGAATAGTTTCGCAACTCACGCCACCCGGAACACCACAGCGTAATGGTGTGTCCGAACGTCGTAATCGTACTTTACTAGATATGATGCGATCTATGATGTCTCTTACTGATTTACCGCTATCGTTTTGGGGTTATGCTTTAGAGACGGCTGCATTCACGTTAAATAGGGCACCATCAAAATCCGTTGAGACGACGCCTTATGAACTGTGGTTTGGCAAGAAACCAAAGTTGTCGTTTCTTAAAGTTTGGGGCTGCGATGCTTATGTGAAAAAACTTCAACCTGATAAGCTCGAACCCAAATCGGAGAAATGTGTCTTCATAGGATACCCAAAGGAGACTGTTGGGTACACCTTCTATCACAGATCCGAAGGCAAAACTTTTGTTGCTAAATCCGGAATTTTTCTGGAGAAGGAGTTTCTCTCGAAAGAAGTGAGTGGGAGGAAAGTAGAACTTGATGAGGTAACTGTACCTGCTCCCTTATTGGAAAGTAGTTCATCACAGAAACTGGTTTCTGCGACACCTACACCAATTAGTGAGGAAGTTAATGATGATGATCATGAAACTTCAGATCAATTTATTACTGAACCTCGTAGGTCAACCAGAGTAAGATCCGCACCAGAGTGGTACGGTAATCCTATTCTGGAGGTTATGTTACTAGACCATGACGAACCTACGAACTATGAAGAAGCGATGGTGAGCGCAGATTCCGCAAAATGGCTTGAGGCCATGAAATCCGAGATGGGATCCATGTATGAGAACAAAGTATGGACTTTGGTTGACTTGCCCGATGATCGGCAAGCCATTGAAAATAAATGGATCTTCAAGAAGAATACTGACGCTGACGGTAATGTTACTGTCTATAAAGCTCGACTTGTTGCGAAAGGTTTTCGACAAGTTCAAGGGATTGACTACGATGAGACCTTCTCACCCGTAGCGATGCTTAAGTATGTCCGAATCATGTTAGCAATTGCCGCATTTTATGATTATGAAATTTGGCAAATGGATGTCAAAACTGCATTCCTGAATGGATTTCTGGAAGAAGAATTGTATATGATGCAACCTGAAGGTTTTGTCGATCCAACGGGAGCTAACAAAGTGTGCAAGCTCCAGCGATCCATTTATGGACTAGTGCAAGCCTCTCAGAGTTGGAATAAACGCTTTGATAGTGTGATCAAAGCATTTGGTTTTGTACAGACTTTTGGAGAAGCCTGTATTTACAAGAAAGTGAGTGGGAGCTCTGTAGCATTTCTGATATTATATGTGGATGACATATTGCTGATTGGAAATGATATAGAATTTCTAGATAGCATAAAGGGATACTTGAATAAGAGTTTTTCAATGAAAGACCTCGGTGAAGCTGTGTATATATTGGGCATCAAGATCTATAGAGATAGATCAAGACGCTTAATTGGACGTTCACAAAGCACATACCTTGACAAAGTTTTGAAGAAGTTCAAAATGGATAAAGCAAAGAAAGAGTTCTTGCCTGTGTTACAAGGTGTGAAGTTGAGTAAGACTCAATGCCCGACCACTGCAAAAGATAGAGAGAAGATGAAAGATGTCCCTATGCTTCAGCCATAGGCTCTATCATGTATGCAATGCTATGAACCAGACCTGATGTATGCCTTGCTATAAGTCTAGCAGGAAGGTACCAAAGTAATCCAGGAGTGGATCACTAGACAGCGGTCAAGAACATTCTGAAATACCTGAAAAGGACTAAGGATATGTTTCTCGTTTATGGAGGTGACAAAGAGCTCGTAAATGGTTACGTCGATGCAACCTTTGACACTGATCCGGACGATTCTAAATCGCAAACTGGATACGTGTTTACATTGAACGGTGGAGTTGT
>NW_025238482.1:0-830 GCF_018294505.1 Triticum aestivum
CCGCCGGCACCTGGACGGGGAAACGGACGCGTCGGGTCTATACGGAGAGGATCTTGCTGTGGATCTGGCCTGGATGTTGCTCCAAAGTGTTTCTATGGGCTGACCTAACACAACCGGGTGGAGAGGTCCACTGGTCAAAGCCCGTCCGTGCAAAGTCAAAGGGCTAGATCCCGTGGTCAAAAGCTACAGGGTTAGGCGGGACGGGGGGCCTGGGGGTATCAATGCCACCGGAGCATCGCACTAGGACCTCATACATGCGGGGTGGTGTGGTGGCATGTCCGAAGAGGCGGCACGCGTCTCCGGGTTGTGCCCCCCTCGTGGACGACGATGACACGGTAGTAGACGTTCAGTGGTAACGATGCGGCGTGAATATTATTAAATACTCGGAGTGCGATAAAATCATGAGTTTTTTACAAGACGTGGGTACATGTGTTGTAGGACTGACGGTAATTTTTCATAATTTTTCGTAATGGAGAAGTATCTGAACGATTCCTTCTACGCGGATTGCTGTTCGCGTGTCTACGACTGTGGCCGGCGGCCTCCGAGGGCTAGCATGCCGCTAAATCATGCGTAGACGGCCTCTCACACGTTTGGAAGTGTTGTGGCGGGTGCAAACGGCCGGCACTCGTCTCCGGGGTGTGCCCCCCCCCTCACGGACGGCGCCGACGCCGGCACCTGGAGGGGGGAAACGGACACGTCGGGTTTACACGGAGGGGATCTTGCTGTGGTTCTGGCCCGGATGTTGCTCCAAAGTGTTCCTATGGGCTGACCTAACACAACCGGGTGGATAGGTCCACTGCTCAAAGCCCGTCCGTGCAAAGTCAAAGGGC
>NW_025238482.1:2563-4238 GCF_018294505.1 Triticum aestivum
CGGCACCTGGAGGGGGGAAACAGACGCGTCGGGTCTACACGGAGGGGATCTTGCTGTGGGTCTTGCCCGAATGTTGCTCCAAAGTGTTCCTATGGGCTGAGCTAACACAACCGGGTGGAGAGGTCCACTGGTCAAAGCCCGTCCGTGCAAAGTCAAAGGGCTAGATCCCGTGGTCCAACGCTACAGGGTTAGGCCGGACGGGGGCCCTGGGGGGTAGCAATGCCACCGGAGCGTCGCACCGGGACCTCATACATGCGGGGTGGTGTGGTGGCATGTCCGAAGAGGCGGCACGCGTCTCCGGGTTGTGCCCCCCCCTCACGGACGGCGATGACACGGTAGTAGACGTTCTGCGGTAACGATGCAGCATGAATATTATTAAATACTTGGAGCATGATAAAATCATGAGTTTTTTACACGACGTGGGCACATGTGCTGTAGGACTGATGGTAATTTTTCATAATTGTTCGTGATGGAGAAGTATCTGAACAATTCCCTCTACGCGGATTGCTCTTCGCGTGTCTACGACTGTCGCCGGCGGCCTCCGGGGGCTAGCATGCCGCCAAATCTTGCGTAGGCGGCCTCTCACAAGTCTGGAAGTGTTGTGGCGGGTGAAAACGCCCTGTGGCGGGTGCAAACGCCCGGCACGCGTCTCCGGGGTGTGCCCCCCTTACGGACGGCGCCGCCGCCGGCACCTGGCGGGGGGAAACGGACGCGTCGGGTCTACATGGAGGGGATCTTGCTGTGGGTCTGGCCCGGATGTTGCTCCAAAGTGTTCCTATGGGCTGACCTAACACAACCGGGTGGAGAGGTCCACTGGTCAAAGCCCGTCCGTGCAAAGTCAAAGGGCTAGATCCCGTGGTCAAACACTACAGGGTTAGGCGGGACGGGGGCCCTGGGGGGGTAGCAATGCCACCGGAGCGTCGCACTGGGACCTCATACATGCGAGGTGGTGTGGTGGCATGTCCGAAGAGGCGTCACACGTCTCCGGGTTGTGCCCCTCCTCACGGACGGCGATGACACGGTAGTAGACGTTCTGAGGTAACGATGCGGGTTGAATATTATTAAATACTCGGAGCATGATAAAATCATGAGATTTTTACACGAAGGGGGCACATGTGCTGTAGGACTGATGGTAATTTTTCATAATTGTTCGTGATGGAGAAGTATCTGAACTATTCCCTCTACGCGGATTGCTCTTCACGTGTCTACGAGTGTGACCGGCGGCCTCCGGGGGCTAGCATGCTGCCAAATCTTGCGTAGGCGGCCTCTCACAAGTCTGGAAGTGTTGTGGCGGGTGCAAACGCCCGGCACGCGTCTCCGGGGTGTACCCCACCACATGGACGGCGCCGCCGCCCCCACCTGGAGGGGGGAAACGGACGCGTCGGGTCACCTTGGAGGGGATCTTGCTGTGGGTCTGGCCCGGAAGTTGCTCCAAAGTGTTCCTATGGGCTGGCCTAACACAACCGGGTGGATAGGTCCACTGCTCAAAGCCCGTCCGTGCAAAGTCAAAGTGCTAGATCACGTGGTCAAACACTACAGGGTTAGGCGGGACAGGGGCCCTGGGGGGTAGCAATGCCACCCGAGCGTCGCACCGGCCCCTCATACATGCGGGGTGGTGTGGTGGCATGTACGAAGAGGCGGCACGCGTCTCCGGGGTGTGCCCCCCCTCACGGAC
>NW_025238483.1:0-4237 GCF_018294505.1 Triticum aestivum
GAGTTCATGTCTCAAGCAGGACAGCATGGGCCTGTTGTGTGGCAATACATGTGTAGAAGTAGGTTGAAAGCCACTCTGATCATTTGCTTCGGATTTTAATTTTAGAAATATGTCAGTCCAGTATGTGGGCCTGCTATTTTACAATGGCAATCGCGAAGTCTCTTCACCTAAAACTGCATTCCATCCTCTTTGGTCTGTGCTCTGTGTTGATTGGATCATACTATGGAGCAAAATTGTTCAGAATGAACATGATCATGGAGATGTAAGGCAAGAGTAATCTGAGAATTCAGAGTAGTAGTTGGAATATTGACCAGTGGGCGAGAGCTGCAGGTGATTCATGGAATGGAAGGCACATGCACAACTGCTGGTTCTCTGAAGGGCCAATGGCCGAACTTTTATTAGATAGAAAAGAGAGAAATACAGTCTGGTTAGCAGTCTAGGCGCACTAGAGCTGAAAACCGAAAAATAGAATACGAGTTACAGCGGTACAGAGACTGCCCCTGGCTACAGCTTAACCCAGGTGGCATGCAGAACCAACTAGGCACCGAGGTCTACAATGCATCCCGCCGATCGCCAAACGGCAATGTCTTCACAGGCCAGATCCAGCACCATGTCCGCGCTGCTCGCTATCTGATCGAATATCCTGGAGTTCCTTTCCCTCCACAGCCGCCAGTGCATCAGAATAGCAATAGTGTCAAAATTACGACGCGTCATCTTGGGCACTCCGGCTCTGGCCTGAAGCAATAATGTCTTCACAACTGCCGGTTCTCATTGTACATCTATAAATTCTTTGCCTGGTTATATATCTCTTGGAGATCATTGGTTGTGATGTTGGTGACTTTTACAGTCTAGCATGACCTCAGAGTTCACAAATTGATAGTTAGATACCAACCAGAGTATATAATCCACACTTTCCAAAAATCCCAGATGAAGTTTACCCTCTGCCTGCTTGCACTGATGGCTCTTCGGCCTTGACAGTTGAGTTGTATGGTCAGTTAGAAATGCTCTGGAAGCATCTAGTTGGTTTTATAACTGTAGTGCTTTGCTGCTCGCATGACATGGTATTCCCCTCGCGTCCCCGCGGCCTTCACTAGGTTACACCAAGATGATACAATGTAGTAATTAATGGGGAGGAAAACTCCTAGTTACAAGCAGGCTACTGGTAAATAATGCAGAACACAGACGCATTCAGGAAAAGAAAAGAGAAAAGGAGCTTCCACAAATGAAACCTCCAGCAAGAATAAAAAGTCTGCTGATCTGCCGATGCTACGTGCAGTCTTCATGTTGTAGGAAGTAATGTAGACACTATACAGATCCATGGTTAGCTCAGTTTTCAATTAACAAGATAGGGACTCTTCCTTTTGAATCTGTAAGTAATATCCGCCAAACGATGAATATTTAGAACTGTTTAGCTATGGCAAACTAGCAAACCCAACCAACGTTTATTGTGACTCACTTTCCCTTCTTTTCAGAAGTGTTCAAATAGGAATTTCAAGCAGTTATATTCTAGGAAACAGGACCATAGAAGAACCTGCAAGTTTTTGGCAAGTCACAATTAGTATCTACTGAACACTGCAAAGATTCCACAAAATCTTAGGGAACACCACAAATATAAGGTGCTTATTTGAATTATTAGGCCAACAATATGGTGAATAAGCCAGTTGAAACAAGGACAACTGCACAAGTGTCTGTTCAAACGCTTTGATCCCCTATCCCTATGAATTCCAGTATTTAAAGGGCCCGGGAGGAAACGCTTTGATCCCCCTATCACATGTCATGTCATGCTGCAATTCTACCTCTGAATCTTGTTTCCCGTAATCCCATAGTACAATCTACACTATATCAGTGCGGCAACATATAAGCTGAATCAACCGAGAGATAATTGAGTAAGCGCTTTCCTTAAAACGAAAAAGATAGAATTCCAGAAGCCAATCAAGGATATTGTTCTTTCAGAAGCTTGTACTTTCTTTTCAGTTTGAAAGCTCTGATATATTCCCCTGTGTGTTTTACCATTTGATATGTGTGTTCTAGGCGTCCAATTCATATCCATTTTGCAGTTCCTAGAGTTACAGTTCTCATAGTGCTCAGTTCATGCACAAGCTTGTTATCTTCCATGTAACTTATATATGTCGTAGCTTTTGTTCCTGCCATGAAGTCATGAAGAGCCTTCTTCCTCTGTTTACGTCAGCTTGAAGAGCAATTTCATGACCTCGCAGGATGAAGTTACGAGGAGTGATCAGATTTGGATGCAAATTCCCTGCGCCTCTGAAAGGTACTACCATAGATATATTGATACAATTTCTCCATGGCAATTTGGATACACCTTTGATATATATATATATATATATTCAGGTAAGGAAAATATGCTCAACTTTAAGGAGCTTATGTTTGTAACAAACAGAAGACAGATGAACAAAACTGTATGCTGGTGCCTCGTGGTACTGCAACCTTAGTTTTGCAATTTGTTATTTGTTCGATTTCGGTGTTACTGCAGAAAAAGCAGCTAGATGGGTCTGCTAGATTCAGAAGTCTACATAGTAGTTTTGCTATGAAAGAAAGTGGTTTAGAACTCAATCTCTAGGTATGCTGCAACAGTAAGCAGAGAACAGTGGTTGAAATGGAAGTACATGCACAACTATCAGTTCTCACACCCTGGCTCTATAAATTCTTCACCACAAACGGCTGCATCAAGTCTGGGTTTGTTCTTTCAGATTGAGTTGTGAAGCTGTAGTTTAGCTTGTTTTTGTCATTTAATTTTAGTAGGAGCAATTCAAGGAAGGATAGATCTGCATGGGCCTTCAGGACCGGATTGGGCAGGCCCTGCAGGATGGCCCCCTGGATGGTTGGGTCTGGTTCCACCTGGTGGGACTGGGTTTCCTGATGACCCTTGTTGGGGAACGTAATAATTTCAAAAAAATTCCTACGCACATGCAAGATCATGGTGATGCATAGCAACGAGAGGGGAGAGTGTAGTCCACGTACCCTCATAGACCGTAAGCGCAAGCGTTTATCAACGCGGTTGATGTAGTCGTACACCTTCACGCTCTGTCCCGATCAAGTACCGAACGTATGACACCTCCGCGTTCAGCACACGTTCAGCTCGATGAAGTCCTCGCCTTCTTGATCCAGCAAGAGGGGCGAAGTAGTAGATAAGTTCCGGCAGCACGACGGCGTGGTGACGGTGTTGGTGAAGAACAATCTCCGTAGGGCTTCACCTAAGCACTACGAAAACTATGAGGGAGGATAAACTAAAGGGGACGGGGTTGCAGGCACACGGGGTCGAAACTTGGAGTAAAAGCCTTCTCAAAGTCGGTTTTGCCCGAAAGGCAAGAGTCCTACACGGACTCCAGGGCTAGACGCCAGGGTTCCCGGCGTCTACCCCCTAGACGCCAGGGTTCCTGGCGTCTAGCCTCTGGTCTCCGCAAAACTTCCTTTTGCACTTTCCAAAAGCCTCATGGGCTTTCCCCTTTGTCCCAAATAACGTGTTTTCGTACCCAAACATTTTGGGAAACATCCGGAACCCTTTCCGGTGAATTCCGGAACCCTTCCGGAGATCAAACACTATTATCCCATATATCAAACTTTATCTCCGGACCATTCCGGAGTTCCTCGTCATGTCCGTGATCTCATCCGGGTCTCCGAACTAGATTGGGTTACCAACATACCACTAGTAGAAAAAGGGTCAAACGTGAAGCACATTAGTGCCGGTTTGTATTTGAGCCGGCACAAATGTATACATTAGTGCCGGTTCCAACGGCTAGCCGGGCCGCTCTCATTAGTACCGGTTCGTGGCTAACCTTTAGCACCGGTTCGTGCCACGAACCGGTACTAATGAGAATGGTGGCAGGATGTTGTCAGTCTGGGCCCCCTCCAGCACCTTTAGTACCGGTTCTTGGCACGAACCGGTACTAAAGGTCGTCCTACATAAACCCTTCGTCCACCCGAGCTCGCTCTGTTCTTCCCCTTTTCCCTCTCCTCTCTGTTCTTCCCCTCTTCCTCTCGAGCTCATCACACATTTTGCCCAAAAATTGTCAAGATTTGAAGGCCCCCATCCATTCAAATGATCACAAAGGTTAGCAACTTTGTCCTTTCATCTCTCATTGCTAGATTAGCTCTTGCAATGCTTTATATAGTTATTAATTTGTGAGTTTAGTAATTTGGGAGGAAATATATATATGTGCTAGTATTTGATTTATATGCAATTTGAGGTTAAAATAACACTTAGTTTGCATATGTA
>NW_025238484.1:0-4237 GCF_018294505.1 Triticum aestivum
CATTTACTTGTAGGTGTGAGAAACAATTCCTGGTACCAATTCCCCTATTGTAACATCACGTGGGATCGTACTTGTTACATCCACAATCTTCGGAAAAGGTAACTTTGGTTTTGTTCTCTCATTTTCCTACTCACCACCACTTTCTTATGATGGATAGGCCAAGCTCCTCTACCAACCCACTCTTCATCGAGCAAGACGACGACATGTCATCCTTCGTCACCAAGAGCCACCTCTTTGGTGCACAACGAGCGCTCCATCAAGAGCAACAAGCTATGAACGACCGCATCGACAACCTCGCCACTGACTTACGACTCTCCGAGCAACGAACACGCGACTACTTCGACAGCAAGATCGACGCGCACAAGCAAGAGAACGATGCAAGAATGGACGAGATCCGAGCTTTGTTGGTCAACCGGCATTCTTCAACTTCTTCCTACTCAAGAGGGAGACATTCAAGTCGAGACTCCGACGACACCTCCTCCGGCTCAAGTACACCGTCATCGACCATACTTCGACGAGCCGCGCGTCAAGACCGTCATGCATCTCGAGATCCACTACATGACAAACATTCCCAAGAGCAAGTTGATGAACAAGTCCATCGTCCTGAAGCAAATCAAGTCGCTTTTGCTCAAGCTCAAGAACGACAACGTCTTCATCGTCAAGAGGAAGAAGAACGAGCACATCTACACCAAGAGAAACAAGACGCCGAGGCTCAATGTCTTCAACAACAACGAGAAGCACAAGCTATTGAGGCGGAACGTGCCCTTCAAGAATCAAGTCGAGCCATCGCCAACCGCAATCGCGAACAGCGGAATCAAGAGGAAGCTCTTCGAGAAGAAATACAAGAGAGGAACTATCAACCACGTGTGCACCGTCAAGTTCCTCAAGCTCCTCCCCAAGTTCGTCAAGCTCCACCTCAACCTCAAGTGCAACAAGAGCGACACCAAGTGGAACAAGTGCTTCAAGACCCTCCTCAACACCAAGAGCGACATCATGAGGAACGAGCATTCGAGGACTTTCCAAGGCAAGAGCAATATCGCAACCGCTATCAAGATGAAGAGCAACGATATGGAAAACTCAAATTCACAATGCCCAAGTTTAATGGAAGCAATGATCCGGAAGAATATCTCTCATGGGCATTGAAGGTCGACAAAATCTTTCATTTGCACAACTATGAGGAAGAGAAGAAGATCGCAATGGCATCACTTGAGTTCCAAGACTATGTGCTCATATGGTGGGAACAAGTCCTTGAGCGCCGAGAAGCAAGAGGTGACCCTCCAATCACCACTTGGGCTCAAATGAAGGATGTCATGAGAGCATGATTTGTGCCCACCTACTACAACCGTGATCTCTTCAAGAAGCTACAACTCCTCAAGCAAGGAACAAAGAGTGTTGAAGAATACTACAAGGAAATGGAAATAGCCATGATTCGAGCCAATGTCAAGGAAGATGATGAGCAAACAATGGCACGATTCTTGAATGGACTCAATCACCCCATCAAGAAGATCGCCGACTTCCAACCCTACTCCAACCTCATCGAGCTAGTACATCAAGCGACCAAGGCGGAACGTCAAGTACAAGATGATTTCAATTACGCCAAGTACTCCTCCAAGACATACGGCTTCTCCAACAATCAAGCTTCAACAACTCCTCCAACATCTACGTCAACCAAGCCTTCTCCAAGCAACAACGACAAGACATCATACAAGAATCCTTCGTCAAGTTCAAGTCGCCTTCCTCCTACTACAAGCAACTACAAGCCGCGTGCTTCTTCCTCTACTCCGACCGATGAGACCGTCAAGACAAGCTCCTTCAAGTGTTTCACTTGTGGCGGCCGAGGCCACAAAGCCTTCCAATGCACCAACAAGCGCACCATGATCCTCAACGACGATGGCACCTACGACTCAATGAGTGAAGATGAAATGGAAGCTATTGAGCAAGTGGCCATGCACCGAAGCGTCAATGAGGATGAAGATGATCAAGTCTTTTGTGATGAGGATTCGAGCCCCGCTCTCGTTGTCTCCAAAGTCTTGACACCTCAACATCAACAAGAAGAAGACCAACGATGCCACATCTTCCACACTAAAGCCGGCATCAATGGAAGGTCAGTCAAGGTCATCATCGATGGAGGTAGTTGCCACAACTTGGCAAGTGAAGAACTATGTTCAAAGCTTCAATTGGTCAAGAGGAAGCACCCGCACCCCTACAAGGTTCAATGGCTAAGTGACTCCGGCACTATACGAGTTAAGCATACGGTCCAAGTCTCCTTCAAAATCGGTGCATATGAGGACACTTTGGAGTGTGATGTGGTCCCAATGACCGTTTGCCACCTCCTTCTTGGTGGATCATGGCAATTCGACCGTGGTGTCATCCACAATGGGCGAACCAATCACTATAGCTTCAAGATGAAAGGGAAGGAGTATGTGCTACGACCTATGTCTCCTAGTCAAGTGATAGCCGACAAGCAAGCCACCCACCATGGAGAGAAGAGTGAGAAAGTGACCCACCCAAAAGTGAGTGAGAGCCACAAGCCAAACTTGAGCGCCTCTTCGCCTAGAGAGAAAAACCTCATCCTATTTGCCACCAAAAGTGAGATGAGAGAAGTGTGTGAGAACCCATCGAGTGTGATGCACTTTGTCCTTGTGTGCAAGGATGGAGAGCCAACAACTAACACTTCTCACGAGCTACCTTTAGTGTTTCAATCTCTTTTGCAGGAATTCCACGATGTTTTCCCCGATGAGCTACCTCCGGGTCTACCTCCACTACGAGGCATTGAGCATCGAATCGACCTCATCCCCAGAGCACCGCTTCCAAACAAAGCTCCATACCGTGTCAATCCCGAAGAAACCAAGGAGATTCAACGGCAAGTACAACAACTCATCGACAACGGTCAGGTACGTGAAAGCTTAAGCCCTTGTGCCGTTCCCGTTATACTTGTGCCTAAAACTGATGGAAGTTTCCGCTTGTGTTCCGATTGTAGACCTATCAATGCTATTACCATTCGATATAGGCATCCCATTCCTTGCTTAGATGATATGCTTGATGAACTTAGTGGAGCCAACTTTTTCTCAAAAATTGATCTTAAAAGTGGCTATTATCAAATTCGCATTCAAGAAGGTGATGGATGGAAAACTGCTTTCAAAACCAAATTTGGCTTATATGAGTGGTTAGTGATGCCTATGGGTTTGTTGGAAGCACCCGGAACTTTCGTGCGACTTATGCATCATGTTCTTAGACCTTACATTGGAGTCTTCGTTGTGGTTTACTTTGATGATATCCTTGTGTTTAGCAAAACCAAGAAAGAGCATATTGATCATGTTAAATCTGTGTTACAAACTCTTCGCAAGGAACGCCTTTATGCAAACTTGAAAAAATGCACTTTTGGCGTTGACAAAGTGGTTTTCTTGGGTTTTGTTGTATCTTCCAAGGGTGTCCATGTTGATGAAGCTAAAATTGAAGCAATTAAAACTTGGCCTCAACCCACCAATTTGCAACAAGTGCGAAGTTTTCTTGGTCTTGCGGGTTTTTATCGTCGCTTTGTGAAAAACTTTAGCACTATTGCCGCCCCTTTACATGCTTTGAGTAAGAAGAATGCTCCTTTTGTTTGGGGATCTTTGCAATCCACCGCTTTTGATGAGCTCAAGTCTTTGCTTACTCATGCTCCGATTCTTGCTTTGCCTAACTTTGACAAAACTTTTGAGGTTCATTGTGATGCAAGTGGTACCGGAATTGGCGGAGTTTTGATGCAAGAAAAACAAGCAATTGCTTATTTTAGTGAAAAACTCTCCGGTGCTCAACTTAACTATCCCATTTATGACAAAGAATTGTATGCTTTTGATAGAGGCAAAGGTGTCCCGTCTTTCGATGAGATGGTGGATTTCGCTTTGGTGGAAGTCGACTTTGACGATCCGACTACGAACGTGCGAGGACGTCGCGCCTTAGCAATCGCTAAACCAACTCCGAGAGGTTATTGACCACGCCGGAGCACGATCAACCTGACCACGAGGGTCTATTTCCTGCGAGCAAACGAAGAACAAGCAAGAAACTAAGATTGCAATCTGGATATTGCGAATATAAGATGAAAGCTTTATTGATCAAGGTGGGGTTCTGTGACGCCTTTGTCTGGTCGTTGAACACAAACGAAGTACGCGAAGTTGCAGCTATGGCGAACTTTTAATCTAAACAAAACCCAAAGTCTAAACGATGCCCTAAGGGCTGTATATATGGAGGAAGAGGG
>NW_025238485.1:0-4235 GCF_018294505.1 Triticum aestivum
ACTCTAAGCAGTAGCAGGCATGACAAACAAGCATGAATGAGTAGGCACATCAGGGCTCAAACAACTCCTACTCATGCTAGTGGGTTTCATCCAGTTACTGTGGCAATGACAGGTCATGCAGAGGAAAGGGGTTCAACTACCGCAGCATGTAACAGTTGAATTGTTGTTGTCCTAATGCAGTAAAAGAGAGCAGGAGCGAGAGAGTGGGATTGTATCGGAATGAACAAGGGGGTTTTGCTTGCCTGGCAATTCTGAAGATAGTATAGCTCTTCATCAGTGTCATCGATCTCATCATCGTAGCATACATCTACCGAGGGGGAACAAACATCGGCAAACAAGAAAGAAAACAATCAATGCAATGCAACAATATGATGCATGAATGTGACATGACAATATGCTGTTGATTGAGCTAATGCAACTAACAATGGTTTAAATAAAGTTGGTTTGAACCCAAGGTTCAAATTCAAACTCCATATGTGGATATTCAAATGCCATTTATATGATTTGTCCTAAACAAAAGCTATAAGTTGTTCTGACATGCATGAAAATGGTACAGATGGATAGATTGGATTTTTCTGATCATTTTTCATATATAAATTATTTCATTTGGAGTTACAGTTGAATTACTATGATTTTTTGAAGTTTTGGGCATTTCCTGGAATTTCCTGAATTATTTTAAATCCAGAAAATCAATTAATGCGTCAGCATTGCGTCATACTGACCTCAGCAGGTCAACAGACCCGGTCTAGGTCAAACCTGATGCATGGGACCTGCCAGTCAGTGAGCCAGTGTTGCCTACGGTCACACACAGGTGGGCCCAGTCAAGGGCCACGTCAGCATGGCCAAAGCTGACGCGTGGGCCCACTGTGGTTAGTGCTAATCTAACAGAGAAGTTAACTACTTAATTTAGGCACTGGGCCCACATGTCAGTTAGAGTGTAGGGGGGGGGGTTAATTTGTGCCAACAATGGGTTTAGCCGACGACTAAATTGGCCACGTCGGCGGGTTAGCGCCGGCGATGGCCGGAGCACGGCGGCGTTGGCCGTCTGGCCAGCTCCGGCGCCGGGAGGTCACGCGGCTAGGCGCGTTGGAAAGCTGGCACTGCGGCACTCCGTCTGGTGGTGGTGGGAGGTGCTGGGGTGGTCGGCAGAGGCGGCGGCGACCGAAGCTTGGTCAGGAGCGGCGATGGCTCTGGAGCGGGTGAGCGGCCGGGTTAGCACGCCAGCAGTGGCCCGCGGGTCCTATCGAGGCTACTGGGCACCCAGGGGTGACCTAATGGTCACCGGATATTGCCGGCGATGATCAAGTGCGGCGACGACCTACGGGCGTCGGCAGAACGACGGTACGGCGAGCAAAACGCAACGGGGAAAGAGGGAATCAACGGCGGAGCTCACAGTGAGGTCAACAGGCGCAAGAGCGAGGTCGGGGAGGCATCGAAGAGAGTGGGACGGCGCGGCGGATCTCGGCGTCCCGAGGTTGAAGACGAGGGTGGTGAGGGCATTCGGGCGCGCCCCGACTTGTGTTCGACGACTTGGAGGAAGACAGAACTGCGGCAGTTCTCCCAGACACGCTGGATGGAGAGGGGGCCCGGTGGCCACGCGGGTGAAGCACGGCGACGGCGGAGCGCTCTCGGGTGAGCTCGGGGAGGGAGCTAGAGAGTGAGGGAGGGAGAGCAGAGAGTGAGGGAGAAGGACTAGGGGCTTCCGGGCGTCTCCGTGGCAGGCCTGGGGGTGTCGAGGCTACGCGGCGAAGCAGGAGGTGGCAAGGCGTTGTCGGCGCGCTTGCCACGCAGCTGTCTGTCCTCCTAGCAGGAGGAAGACGACAGAGGGAGGGCTGCTGTGCTGGGCCAACAGTGTTGGGCCGCCAAGCTGGGTAGGTAAGCGCGAGGTAAGTTTTCTTCTCTCTCTCTCTCCGTTTTTTTCCTATTTTAGTTTCTATTTTCTATTATTTTGTAGTCTTTAGGGCTTTTCTAAAAATACCCAGACACCTCCAAAAATCATGAAACTACTCATGGCTACTGTTTGGAATATATCCAACAGTAAATATTTTACTTTATGATTATTTGAACATTTAAAATATTTTATAGCATTTAAATGCCCAAATGCAAATAGAGTATGATTTAATTCAGAGCCCAAATATGTCATAGAAAAATCTGCATCACCTCTGGTTACTGTTTCCAGCATTTCCAAAAATGATGAACATTTCTTTAAAGCCATTTGGATTACTGAAAATATTTTAGTTGAACCTAGTGAATTCCTTTGATACTAGGGTTTAGGCAATCCCTATTTTAAATTTCCGTAAAAAAGTAAACATGATGCATCACCAAAAGCTAGCACTAGACATTAACAGAACTAGGGATTGACAATATCCCATCATGGGGAACATGCCTCATAATTTTTTTATCGTCATGGAGAACCTTGAAATTTTCCTAAGAAGGTTAATGGTGGTGGCCTTCATCAAATTTGGTTTAGACGAGCTTTTAGCAGTTTGAGGGCCGGAACAGAGTAAATTGCACAAAACCATAATATTAAAGGCTAGGTTAGCAGAAAACACGAGTTTACATTCTTTTTGTAGAAAACATCATGTCTATGGTAATCTTTTTGCAAATAACACCGGTCGGCTGCTTTGGCTCGGTTAAGTGCATTTATGACTGATGGGGCCCGCTAGTGAGGCTAAGGTGGCACAAATTTCTCACACCGTTACATTGAATCGGTTGCTGGACATGGGGCCCGCTTGTCAGCGTCACACTCCTCTCTTCAACATTTTACAAACTAGCCCCTATAATTTTATAGGGACACCCTTCAATCAAAAACATAAACGCAATCAGCTCCATGGATTTGGCCTGCGCAAGTACATGAGGAGAGCAGCAGTACGACTCGCCCATGTGTCTCGTCGGCGGCGAGGAGGCGCGCCATCAGGGTCTGGGGAAAGGTGCCTGCGGCGCAGCAAGCTGTGGAGGCTTGGGGCGGCAGCTGGAGCGCAGCCACCTTGAGCTCCTCGGTCGGCCGACTGCAATATGACGTGGAGATGGTCGTTGGCGGGCGGTGTGCCCACGCCGATGAGGCGGGAACGGAGGGAGCTCCAAGATCGGGTGGTTGGTTGCCTCGTTGTGGCACACCGTGCGCCGCACGCAGTCATTCCACAGCATGCGGAGGGAACCGTGCGAGGGAGCGGGGGCGGGAGGGAGGAAGTCGCCGGCGGAGGGACCTGTGCGACGGAGCAGGGGCAGGCGGGAGGAAGTCGCTGGCGGAGGGAGCCGTGCGATGGAACGCTGGCCACCATTGGGGCCGAGAAGCTTCTGTGATTTGCAGCAGGGGTGGGCGTGGCCGATGATGAGGAACGTGCAGGTGAAGCCTAGAAGCGCGACCGCTGTCCTGGTGCGGGACTCCCGCTCCCGTTTGAGCTGCTGCTGCGGTCGCCGGCCGGTGGCGTGCGCAGGTTGAGCGGCGGGCTGGGGGCAGCGCGATGTGTCTCTGGCACCAGGCTCTCGTGGTGAGGATAACAGGAGCAGGAAGCAGCATTTTTTTCTTTTGTTCTTTGGATGACAGGTGGACCCCCACAGGGCCCCACATGATGATAACGTTACCAAACGTCACCGTTAAATCTGAGGGTTAAGCGGTGCCCCACATGATGATAACGTTACCAAACATCACTATTAAATATGAGAGGTTAAGCGGTGCCATGTCCGCCTGGCTGGTGGACCTCATCTGTCATAAGCATGCTTAATCGAGCTAAAGTCACCCATCCGTGTTATTACCGGTGTTTTCAATCAAAAAAAATGCATAGTCGTGTTTTCTGCTAACCTAGCCTCCATTGTGGTTGGTTTGTGCAATTTACTGGCCGGAACATGTACCATGGTTGTTGTCAGCTTTCACAAGTTACTCCTTGCATTGTCCAGTTCATTAGGTGCAGCCGTGCAAGTGCAGTCCAGGATGATCGACACAACAATATGCAGTAGTGGAAAAGGCACCAGAGCAGGAAGCAGTAGCAGGAGCACGAGATTAAGCAGAGGTAGCAGGAGCTTGACGGCAGCAACAACCAATGCAGATATATAGAGGATCGATGACAAAGCAACCAGGCGCAACAACCAGCGGTGGTGGCACAAGCAAGCACAACAACAGCGGAGGCACAACTAGGAGCAACACCGACGACGCGCATGCATGATCGCTTTGCAGGTCTGGTGTTGTATGTGCCTAGATGCAAATCAGTAAGAATGTATGCCACCGCCAAAAAAAA
>NW_025238486.1:0-4235 GCF_018294505.1 Triticum aestivum
CTATAGCGAGATCATTTAATTTATTTAGAAAATAGAACATGAAGTGTGATTACAAGAATCTACTACTGTTAGCATGAACAGGCTTTGTAATGTACCTACTGAACAATAGCATAATTGAATCCTTCCTAAGCAGCGACCGTCAATCGAGACTTCACATGCCTGGTTTTACTTTACGAAGAGTAGTATGTCGTGCTCCAATATTCAACTGTGTTCTTGAATTAGGAATTATGTTTTTTTATAGTTAAAGTGCTTGTCTATTGGTCTGGTGTATATAAGTGAAAGAAAACAAAAACAGATGGGGGAAGGGAGCTTCTTGCTTTTCTTTTCCTTTTGTTTCTATTTGATAATTACTCCCTACTCTGATGCTTCAGTGTTTTTTTAATCTCCCGCGTTATATTTTTTTGGTGCTACTTGGGCTTTCTGAGGTCCTTTTTATTTTCATTAAGAACAAAATAGAGTTACTTAATTTTAGATTTGAATGTTAGACATAGAGCTATGAGTCAATGTACTGGTTTGACAAGCTGTATTGTCATATTCACCTGTGCTTTGGAAATTAAAAAGAATTACTTTGTTTTATGTTTGAATGTCAAGCAAAAATAGAATGGGGGAAGGGAGCTCGCAATACAGATTCTAATTGTTACTTGGTGTTTTGATCCTTGTGTCTGCTCTTGTAATAATCTTGTGTGGGTGCCTTCACATGTAATCTATTGCCTCTCTGACATGTTTTGCTACAAAATTATGTCTCGACCATATGTATTTACATTACTGCTGTCAGCTTCTGATATTTAAATTATGATAGGACAATGCCTCTTTAGCTGTAACTGTGATACTCCTGATGTGCAACTAAACACTACTAGGATAACTAAAAAATCATGAAATGCGAGCAATTCTTGATTTAAATAGTGTGACCTTATATAATAGGAGCTAATCATTGTGTCGTGTTCAAAATGGGTACTAGAAAAGATAATTGAATAGCAAGTCCTGTAGAGTTACTACCATAAAGTTTATTTCTAACTGCATGATCTGAACTGCACATTCTGAAAGTATATTAGACTCCTGCCCTTGGGAAATTAGACTGCCATAGCAATACTTTTGTAAAAAAAATGCCGTGCTAACTTGACGGTTCAGTTTAAAGCTGTAGGCAGAGGCTTGCAGTAGGGAGGAAATCATTATGCCAGTTGAAAACCAAGCCGTTTATTTGTGGGTGTATGATCTAGACTGTGCTTCTCTGAAAGTATGCTCTTGGGAGATTTAGCTATTGTTGTTTTGCTTGGTAAACAAATGACATGCTAAAATGTTGGTTGTTAGAGCCTCCCTGTTCTTCTAAAAAAATGTTTGGTTGTTAGTACAGAGGTGGTGACACTATTTAGTCCTCTGGTATTGATTCATGATTTGTGCTTAATACATGATGTTGGTATCTGATCACTTTATTGCTCATGCCTCACTTGATGTTGCATGGTGTACAGGCAAAGTGCCAATGGAGTGGCATATATCGTACTTCGCTACTACCTACATGCGATTCCATTTGATTTCACTTTGATTTTTGTTTTTCTGCTGATCGTTTCTAGGTGGTTGTTGATGAATCATGTAAGGATGGTGCAGAACTCACAAGAGGGAAAAGACCGAACTGCGGTAACCAAATCAAATAGCTGATAAGGTACAAATTTCTGAAGATATATGGTTTTCCCTAAACAAGCATATACATCATAGTACAAAGGGGAATTACATCTCTATTTTATGTTATGTTTTCTGCTTGCTATCTTGTTCATGGACTCTCTGTAAGTGCGCCTTTCTATTAGCAACCTTAGTGCCAATGACTCAACAGTCAGCTATCAACCAGAATAGTAGGGCATTGAGCTTGTTTAAACTGTAGAGTACACATGCATATACTATTACTCAGACATCAAGAAAACATGAGATAAACATGTATGACGATCTACCATGTTATTACTCAGGTGTTGATTAGGAAGTAGACATAGGTTTAGCAGAGAAGAAGTTTCAGTGATTTATCAGTTCAGGCTATGGAAGTAAACATGAGGCATTGAAGCTAATTTGAAATAGGCGTGATGAACCAAACATTTTTGTAATTGCCATTAGTGGGTCAACAGGGTAGGCATTTTCATGAGACAATATTGATTTTAATGATGGCTAATAATTACACTGCTGCCTTTGTTTCAAAAGTAAAATTTTGCTATCTTTGACCTTGCCTCTAGGAAAAAAATCAGCTCAAAACTGAAATACTCCGGATTTAGTAGATATCTTTTAGACGTAATACTGTGTTGTTTGTGAAGGTTCACTTGGAAGTGGTTGAGGTAGCCTGACCTGGTGAGACCTGGTGACGCGATGCATACATCGGAGGAAGTAGATCTGTGAGTGCGGGAGTGGATCTTGCAATTGAAGTCGTGTCTCCGATGCAGAGGAGCAGCGGCGATGCGGTGGAAACTACAGGGTGAGTGAGAGATTGGAGGAGGGGATGGTCATGAAGTAAGTGGATTAACATCGTCTGGTCAAGTAACTTGGGCCAGCCCATTATTGTGAATCTGTCATTTGTCTTCTTGTAAGCCCACAACACGGTTTAAATATGTATTGGGAGTTTGGGACAACTAAATCAGATAAATGAACGAAATTATAACGGTTTATAAAATGAAGTAACAAAGTGCATATCCAAGTTTAGTTTTATTGAAATGTGATTGTTTGTTATACATTGTTAGGCTTGGCATTTGAATCTTTGTTAGATCTGAAGTGCCTTTGATAGCATGGAATATTTGTACAACGCACTGTGGAGGCATGGTCTTTCTCAGGATGACTAACAAGGATGATCAACAAGTGTTTGTTTGCCAAAGTTATGGCGGTTTGAAAAAAGTCGTTGATGCATTGTTGTGGATCTCAAGTTGGCTATGTGTTTATATTTTGCATAATCACTCTGAAGGCCATGCTTTATATTTTCTCTGAAATTTGCTCTTGAAGAATTATGTATCTATGTTAGATCTGGTGAGAAAAGGCGGCTTCCAACCAAAGGATGCGGGAGTGTTGGCCATATTTGGTTTTCGACTTGCGTGTCTAAATATTCTTACAATACTTGGCTCCCTCTCGCCCCTTGCGCCATTTGGCGCAACGAGTCATGCATCTAGTTTAGTTCAAACACAGTGGGTGCTAGGCGTCATCCGGCTGATACTGGGCAAGGGATCAGCCAGGGTCGGGTGCTGTTTTATTGCGTAACACGCTGCCGTTCGATTACGTCTATTCAGTCGTTGCTACAGCTACGAATAAGCCATACGAAATCCCCTTTCCCCTAATCTACTACTAACCCATCCCTTGAATTTCACTGTAAGGCTCACCCGGCTCGCCCATTCAATTAATTGTTGCCACCTCATTACGTAACACTAATTACGTAAGAAATTATCATGTAACATATGTGGTAAGGAATCCAAACAAATCAAAAAAAACACGTAAGAAATTCAAGTAGGTGTAGCAAAACTCGTCATCTCCCCCATCCTTTCCGGCGCATGTCTCCTTTATCCCTGATTTTCCCTCTCCCGCTCTTTCCTTGGCATTTGGCCAGCCGTACAAATGTGATCACCACTAAAGAAGCGAACCGCCTGCTGCAACGCAACATCAAACATCGCCATCCTTGCCAGCTGCACAGAATTGGCATGCTACAACGCGTCATCGTGTCATCAACCGTGGCTAGCGGCGCCAGAGCCACCCGCATTCCGCAACAACTGTGTCGGTTCACAACACTGCCCTTGCAGCAAGTTGATGCTTCCCCACTCCCCCTCTTGCGGCACAGTCCCTGGAGAATCTGTGGGTTGTCCCTATGTAGCATTGGTCGAGTCACAACACAGGACAATCAACAACAGTATTGTCGAGGCGAGATCAGTTGGTGCAGTGCCGACGAGATCATGCGGTTCCATGATCAGGTGCCGCGTTATAACCATCTGTCACCGCCTCACCGGCGAGATTTTCCGACTGGAGTGTCGGTGATGGTTGCAGCGCCGGCAAGGCGGTTACAGTACCATGAGCAACAGAGCGAGTGTTGCATTGTAGCATCCGCCACTTCATAGCAACATACGCTCACAACATCTCACGTTTTGCCAGCATTCGTGCTCACAACTCCGTCCACTGGGCTCCGGCGTCCATGCTCGCCACCCTGGACTCGCCACACCCACCTCCCTCTCACAATAGGACCATCTGAGTTTACAACAACGTGATTCCTCCATAAGGGCGCTCTACCT
>NW_025238487.1:0-4234 GCF_018294505.1 Triticum aestivum
TTCCCTTTTTAATTTTTTTGCACCGCGTGCAAAACAAAACGCACGAGCGCGACGTATGTTTAGCACGTTTACGGTAAGTTTTAGCTCGCTGCTCATTATTCACGCGTCTAGCGGCGGCAAGCGTGTTCTGAAAGGGGTCGAAACCATGGTAAATAGGCACTGGTGCAGTTGAACCGTGGTAAAACTCGTCTCCGTAGTTGAGCGGGAGCGGCCAAAGGAATGTGCAATCGTGTGTGTAGTGGAGCTGGGAGGGGCAAGCATAAGGGACGAAGACGGGGGTAACATGTCGGATGCGATCATACCAGCACTAAAGCACCGGATCCCATCAGAACTCCGAAGTTAAGCGTGCTCGGGCGAGAGTAGTACTAGGATGGGTGACCACCTGGGAATTCCTCGTGTTGCATTCCCTTTTTAATTTTTTTGCACCGCGTGCAAAACAAAACGCACGAGCGCGACGTATGTTTAGCACGTTTTATTATTTTACACGTTTACGGTAAGTTTTAGCTCGCTGCTCATTATTCACGCGTCTAGCGGCGGCAAGCGTGTTCTGAAAGGGGTCGAAACCATGGTAAATAGGCACTGGTGCAGTTGAACCGTGGTAAAACTCGTCTCCGTAGTTGAGCGGGAGCGGCCAAAGGAATGTGCAATCGTGTGTGTAGTGGAGCTGGGAGGGGCAAGCATAAGGGACGAAGACGGGGGTAACATGTCGGATGCGATCATACCAGCACTAAAGCACCGGATCCCATCAGAACTCCGAAGTTAAGCGTGCTTGGGCGAGAGTGGTACTAGGATGGGTGACCTCCTGGGAAGTCCTCGTGTTGCATTCCCTTTTTAATTTTTTTGCACCGCGTGCAAAACAAAACGCACGAGCGCGACGTATGTTTAGCACGTTTTATTATTTTGCACGTTTACGGTAAGTTTTAGCTCGCTGCTCATTATTCACGCGTCTAGCGGCGGCAAGCGTGTTCTGAAAGGGGTCGAAACCATGGTAAATAGGCACTGGTGCAGTTGAACCGTGGTAAAACTCGTCTCCGTAGTTGAGCGGGAGCGGCCAAAGGAATGTGCAATCGTGTGTGTAGTGGAGCTGGGAGGGGCAAGCATAAGGGACGAAGACGGGGGCAACATGTCGGATGTGATCATACCAGCACTAAAGCACCGGATCCCATCAGAACTCCGAAGTTAAGCGTGCTTGGGCGAGAGTAGTACTAGGATGGGTGACCTCCTGGGAAGTCCTCGTGTTGCATTCCCTTT
Source organism: Triticum aestivum (assembly GCF_018294505.1). Lineage (NCBI taxonomy): Eukaryota > Viridiplantae > Streptophyta > Magnoliopsida > Poales > Poaceae > Triticum > Triticum aestivum. Next base: position 1,252 of record NW_025238487.1, read on the forward strand.
TTAATTTTTTTGCACCGCGTGCAAAACAAAACGCACGAGCGCGACGTATGTTTAGCACGTTTTATTATTTTGCACGTTTACGGTAAGTTTTAGCTCGCTGCTCATTATTCACGCGTCTAGCGGCGGCAAGCGTGTTCTGAAAGGGGTCGAAACCATGGTAAATAGGCACTGGTGCAGTTGAACCGTGGTAAAACTCGTCTCCGTAGTTGAGCGGGAGCGGCCAATGGAATGTGCAATCGTGTGTGTAGTGGAGCTGGGAGGGGCAAGCATAAGGGACGAAGACGGGGGTAACATGTCGGATGCGATCATACCAGCACTAAAGCATCGGATCCCATCAGAATTCCGAAGTTAAGCGTGCTTGGGCGAGAGTAGTACTAGGATGGGTGACCTCCTGGGAAGTCCTCGTGTTGCGTTCCCTTTTTAATTTTTTTGCACCGCGTGCAAAACAAAACGCACGAGCGCGACGTATGTTTAGCACGTTTTATTATTTTGCACGTTTACGGTTAGTTTTAGCTCGCTGCTCATTATTCACGCGTCTAGCGGCGGCAAGCGTGTTCTGAAAGGGGTCGAAACCATGGTAAATAGGCACTGGTGCAGTTGAACCGTGGTAAAACTCGTCTCCGTAGTTGAGCGGGAGCGGCCAAAGGAATGTGCAATCGTGTGTGTAGTGGAGCTGGGAGGGGCAAGCATAAGGGACGAAGACGGGGGAAACATGTCGGATGCGATCATACCAGCACTAAAGCACCGGATCCCATCAGAACTCCGAAGTTAAGCGTGCTTGGGCGAGAGTAGTACTAGGATGGGTGACCTCCTGGGAAGTCCTCGTGTTGCGTTCCCTTTTTAATTTTTTTGCACCGCGTGCAAAACAAAACGCACGAGCGCGACGTATGTTTAGCACGTTTTATTATTTTGCACGTTTACGGTAAGTTTTAGCTCGCTGCTCATTATTCACGCGTCTAGCGGCGGCAAGCGTGTTCTGAAAGGGGTCGAAACCATGGTAAATAGGCACTGGTGCAGTTGAACCGTGGTAAACTCGTCTCCGTAGTTGAGCGGGAGCGGCCAAAGGAATGTGCAATCGTGTGTGTAGTGGAGCTGGGAGGGGCAAGCATAAGGGACGAAGACGGGGGTAACATGTCGGATGCGATCATACCAGCACTAAAGCACCGGATCCCATCAGAGCTCCGAAGTTAAGCGTGCTTGGGCGAGAGTAGTACTAGGATGGGTGACCTCCTGGGAAGTCCTCGTGTTGCATTCCCTTTTTAATTTTTTTGCACCGCGTGCAAAACAAAACGCACGAGCGCGACGTATGTTTAGCACGTTTTATTATTTTGCACGTTTACGGTAAGTTTTAGCTCGCTGCTCATTATTCACGCGTCTAGCAGCGGCAAGCGTGTTCTGAAAGGGGTCGAAACCATGGTAAATAGGCACTGGTGCAGTTGAACCGTGGTAAAACTCGTCTCCGTAGTTGAGCGGGAGCGGCCAAAGGAATGTGCAATCGTGTGTGTAGTGGAGCTGGGAGGGGCAAGCATAAGGGACGAAGACGGGGGTAACATGTCGGATGCGATCATACCAGCACTAAAGCACCGGATCCCATCAGAACTCTAAAGTTAAGCGTGCTTGGGCGAGAGTAGTACTAGGATGGGTGACCTCCTGGGAAGTCCTCGTGTTGCATTCCCTTTTTAATTTTTTTGCACCGCGTGCAAAACAAAACGCACGAGCGCGACGTATGTTTAGCACGTTTTATTATTTTGCACGTTTACGGTAAGTTTTAGCTCGCTGCTCATTATTCACGCGTCTAGCGGCGGCAAGCGTGTTCTGAAAGGGGTCGAAACCATGGTAAATAGGCACTGGTGCAGTTGAACCGTGGTAAAACTCGTCTCCGTAGTTAAGCGGGAGCGGCCAAAGGAATGTGCAATCGTGTGTGTAGTGGAGCTGGGAGGGGCAAGCATAAGGGACGAAGACGGGGGTGTTGGATGCGATCATACCAGCACTAAAGCACCGGATCCCATCAGAGCTCCGAAGTTAAGCGTGCTTGGGCGAGAGTAGTACTAGGATGGGTGACCTCCTGGGAAGTCCTCGTGTTGCATTCCTTTTTTAATTTTTTTGCACCGCGTGCAAAACAAAACGCACGAGCGCGACGTATGTTTAGCACGTTTTATTATTTTGCACGTTTACGGTAAGTTTTAGCTCGCTGCTCATTATTCACGCGTCTAGCGGCGGCAAGCGTGTTCTGAAAGGGGTCGGAAACCATGGTAAATAGGCACTGGTGCAGTTGAACCGTGGTAAAACTCGTCTCCGTAGTTGAGCGGGAGCGGCCAAAGGAATGTGCAATCGTGTGTGTAGTGGAGCTGGGAGGGGCAAGCATAAGGGACGAAGACGGGGGTAACATGTCGGATGCGATCACACCAGCACTAAAGCATCGGATCCCATTAGAACTCTGAAGTTAAGCGTGCTTGGGCGAGAGTAGTACTAGGATGGGTGACCTCCTGGGAAGTCCTCGTGTTGCATTCCCTTTTTAATTTTTTTGCACCGCGTGCAAAACAAAACGCACGAGCGCGACGTATGTTTAGCACGTTTTATTATTTTGCACGTTTACGGTAAGTTTTAGCTCGCTGCTCATTATTCACGCGTCTAGCGGCGGCAAGCGTGTTCTGAAAGGGGTCGAAACCATGGTAAATAGGCACTGGTGCAGTTGAACCGTGGTAAAACTCGTCTCCGTAGTTGAGCGGGAGCGGCCAAAGGAATGTGCAATCGTGTGTGTAGTGGAGCTGGGAGGGGCAAGCATAAGGGACGAAGACGGGGGTAACATGTCGTATGCGATCATACCAGCACTAAAGCACCGGATCCCATCAGAACTCCGAAGTTAAGCGTGCTTGGGCGAGAGTAGTACTAGGATGGGTGACCTCCTGGGAAGTCCTCGTGTTGCATTCCCTTTTTAATTTTTTTGCACCGCGTGCAAAACAAAACGCACGAGCGCGACGTA
>NW_025238488.1:0-4234 GCF_018294505.1 Triticum aestivum
ATGGAGGAGGTGGGGGTGGGGCGGCCGGGATCCAGGGAGGTTGGGGGTCGGGCGGCGTCAGGAGTGAGGGAGAAGGTGGGGGCGGGGCGACGCCGGGATCGGGGGAGGAGATGTGGGTGGCGGGCGGCGCCGGGAGCCGGGGAGGAGGTCGGGGGCTGGCGGCGCCGGGCGGAGGCGAAAGGATTTGGAGGGAGGCGGCGAAGGGACGAAGGGCGGCGGCGAACGGACGAAGGGCGGCGGCGGGCGAACGAGGGCAGAGGGTCGGGCGACTGTTTCTCGCTCGAGGGCACGATACCTCGGTCGTACGTGCGGGAGTTTTGTCAGCGATTTTTTTTCGCTGGTTAATCTTCGCCGGTTTGTTTTCGCCGGTTTGTTTTCGTTCGTGACAGATGGGTTCTACAGGAGGTTAGGCGTGTGGGGCGGGTGGGGGATTTGGCTGGAGGGTTTTCTTGGTTCATTGCGGCTGAGCGCGAGGTGGGAGTAGGTACAAAAAAGACCATTGTAGGTGGGACGAAAATAAACCCGGAACAGAAACTACCAACTAAGACATTAGGAGTAGAGATATACCAATATAAAAAGACCCAAAGGGGTAGATCCAACTGATCTCAGTCATCGAACTAAGTTAATCCAACAACCTAAACTGCTCCAATGACGAGCGTTAAACGTGTTTAATGTGCAAGTAATATCATACCAAATATTACACTAATCATATAATTAACACACAAATAGTAGCATACATAAAATCCACGTGCAATTAATATATTGCCTAAATATTTAACGTGTGTTGCACCTACGCATTTACTAGTACCAACTAATGTATGTATGTATGTATGTATGTATGTATGTATTCCGTGAGGACGGGCGAGCAAGTGGTAGGCCTGGTGAGCTAGCCGGTGGAACACTCAGGAGGACTCGAGCTGGTCTTGTAGCCTCCTCATCTCCTCTCGCATCCTCGTAATCTCCTCCGTGTGCCGATCGACCATCAAGACGGCGACGATCGTCTTGCCCAGAGTATAAAGCCGCCGGTCATAGACACCCATCCGAGTACCTGCAACCATGCACACACACATACGGGTCATCATTGTCGTCGTCTACCTTAGCTAAATCTCCGTGGACATGCAGACCTAACAAATAAACAGAACAAATCGATTGATTGAAGGTCGTGATGGATGGTACGTTATATATGTACCATGGTGTCGATCGACGGAGCTAGCTGCAGCTTGGGCTTGTGAGCTTCGTCGTACGGAGAGATCCACTAGCGTGCGTGCCTGAGCTTAGAGCTTGGAGTTTCGATGGAGGGATCGATGATTCAGAGATCTAAACATACTACTAGTACTAGCTACCGGTGTCCAGATGTGACACCCACACCCACACCCACACGCGCCAACTGTCATTTGGTTTTTATTATTATTGCTTTGCATTGTACATGACCATGGGGCAGCGGTTTCATTCTTACTAGCATCCGCTCACGTGGCAAAGCTGAATGAGGCATGAGTATCTCTACTCTTTTATCCACGGGACCTCATCAAAAGGGTAGACTGCTCCGTCCGGTTAAAAAAAAAGACTAGGTCAAAATCACACGACATCATAACTGATCAAGAGACAGTCAAATGAAAACCCTGATGATGAAGGCGAACAACCACTAATCCAAATAAGAGTCTATCCAAATAAGAGTCTATTATTGGCTCCTACATATTCTACGAAGATCTTTATCGGTCAAACCGCCTAACAACATACGTTGTTCCCTTTGTCATCGGAATGTTTCTACAACATATGGTCTGTTGCAAATAGGAATTCTACAACAATGCACTTGTTGCAATGGTGAGGAAAGACCTGTGCCGCTGGATAATGCCGGATCAAACGACTGTCTAGGTGGCGGATCTTTTAAACCCATCTAGCGGTTGGCCGTTGGCCCGAGTAGATGACCAAAAAAGTAAAAAAATTGTACCCTAATAATCTACAAATAAAAATAGTTTGTCCCTCTTAAACCATATTAGAAAAAAAATGAAGAGTTGCACATCTACTAAAAGGTAGTTCGCTAGGGAAGTAGACAAGTTGCACATCACATTGTCATGGTTACTAGGTTGCAACCTTATAGGAACTTGGATCTAGCTCCAAAAATTGGTTTTAAAAAAATCACACAATGCAGTACTAAAGTTACATCATATAGCACCAAAGTTGACATAAAAAAATTCATCAAAATGTATTCATGCGGGTTCTAGTATCAAAGATACCGCCGCGAGGGTTCCAACAGTAAAAATGGATCAGAATTCTGACGCGCGATTTCAAAGATATGACCTTTTTGAATTTTTGTGAAATGTAATTAACTCAATAACATGCCAAGAGAGAATGCACAACACATATTGCTTTTCCTTCCTAATTATATACCATGTCCACCATATGAGAGAGCAATAGTCCAAAAGCAAGCCATGTGGTTCCGACCAGATGGCACCTGTCCCACGTACAGGCAGAAACGAGTGGCCAAGAGCCGGCTGCTTAGTTCGCCCAAATAGTGCGTACACATTTTTTAGATTTTAGGTTTTATTTTTACTACTAGCTAGCCATCCTTCTCTTTTTTGCGGGGGAAACAGAAAAAAATCTCAAGCTAAAAAATGATATTTTTATGAAATAATATTTAACAACAATTCAGTCTCCTAGAAGTTACAAAGCACATTGAAAGAGAAATGTCATGCACCTCTAGTATCCAATGATCAACTCCTTCGTACATTTTTATGCAAAATTATTGATGAGAGTGTCAAGATCAATACTATGCAACTCATTCTGCTGAATAAAACATATTGGCAAACCATTGAGCCTCTTTGGTGATATAGTGGACCTCAAATATTTTTTTATTAATTTTAGTTTTGAAAACTTTTTTAGCTGCAGTCACATAATCTCAGCACCAAATCAAGTTAGGAGCATGTAGTCTTTTGGTGATTGTTGTCCTATCTATATACAATTCCGCGTCATTGGAGCAGTCTAGGTTGTTGGATTAACTTAGTTCGATGACTGAGATATTAACTTATGCTCCAATGACGATGCCCCGCACGTTGTTGCGGGATTATTTTGCAATATTTTTCTAAGATATTAATAATTTTATGGAAATAAGAATATTCGGAGAGATAATATGTGAGCTAAATCTAAAAATACATATGGTTTATTGTGTTTGATTATTGTATTTTTATAAAATATTTATTAAATATATCATGCATGTTTGCATGTTGAAGTCAACCTTTTCCTATGACTCATTGAATGTTGAAGTGGGTCTTTTCTAATGCATGTTGCTTGATGAGGTGGCATGCTTGCATGTTGAGAAAAATAGGTTAGTGGGGGCTAGCTATTTAGATATAGAAGATTCCGCCCAAAATGACCATCTTACTCTCATGGGAGCCCATGCACGTCACGTTGTCCACTCAGAGCACATGAAAGAAACACCCCATCTCCACAAGTAAGTCAAAGACACACCGACACCTCAGGAGGAGATAAAACCATCTGTCTGGTTTGTTGTAACAGTTTTCTAAAATATATCTTGATGAGCCCTAAGTATTGCTTAAGTAAGTCTTATATCATCGATTTTACACGAAGATTCGTGCAGACATTTTTCTGTTTATTTTTCTTTTTAGTTTGGTTGAGTCATTTAGATGTGCAATAACGTGGCCTAGATAGACCCTTATTGTAAATATGCTCGTTGTTAGGTATCATTGGTGAATTTGCTTATTGGTTCATACAATGCAATCCCCATCAAACAACAAATCCACCGTCAAATAGACACGGGCATCTCTGTAGGAGAGACCTCTGGCTCTGTGCATATGCTCATAGTTTTGTTTGGTGCGGCAGTGCTATCAATTTGGTTAAGTTCATACAACATATTCCTCACCGAACAACAATCCACCGTCAAATACAACATCTTCTATGTCAATCAAACAGACACCTAGCATGGTGCATAATTAAAGTCTTAACGAACATCCATGTTAAAAAAAAGGTCTTAACTAGCATCCGACGAACACCCGAAACAAACCATTAGGAAAAACATGATGTACACTACTGATCAATTTATTAGACAATAACTATCAATTATGCGCGTGCAATGCACCTATGCGTCAACTAGCGTGCAAATATCTCTCAAATTGCTCGGTGCTTTAGCTGGTCCTGCAGCTCGGTGTTGGACGCCTGCAGCCTCTGAATCTCCTCCGTGTGCGCTTTGGTCTTGTTGTTCAGCCGGGTGGATCATCAT
>NW_025238489.1:0-4234 GCF_018294505.1 Triticum aestivum
TCATGCTCCAACACAATATCCAGGCTGATCGAGAAGGAATCCCCCCTGGCCATCTTCAGATGGCGGAGGGGGGCACCGCACACGGCTAAGAGATCCAAGGATCAATTGTTGTGTCTATGGGCTGCCCCCTCCTCCGTATATAAAGGAGGAGATGAGGGGGAGGGCCGGCCCTCAACTATGGAGCGCCCTGGGGAGTCCTACTCCCATCGGGAGTAGGATACCCCCCCCCCCCTCCATGTAGTAGGAGTAGGAGTCAAGGAAAGGGAAGGAAGGAGGGGGCGCATCCCCTCCCCCTAGTCCAATTCGGACTAGGCCTTGGGGGGCGCAGCCTGCCCTAGGCAGCCCCTCTCTCTTTCCCGTATGGCCCAATAAGGCCCAATACTTCTCCCCGGCGAATTCCCGTAACTCTCCGGTACTCCGATAAATACCCGAATCACTCGAAACCTTTCCGAAGTCCGAATATAGTCGTCCAATATATCGATCTTTACGTCTCGACCAATTCGAGACTCCTCGTCATGTCCCCGATCTCATCCGGGACTCAGAACTCCTTCGGTACATCAAAACACATAAACTCGTAATATAACTGTCATCAAAACCTTAAGCGTGCGGACCCTACGGGTTCGAGAACTATGTAGACATGACCGAGACACGTTTCCGGTCAATAACCAATAGCGGAACCTGGATGCTCATATTGGCTCCTACATATTCTATGAAGATCTTTATCGGTCCAACCGCATAACAACATATGTTGTTCCCTTTGTCATCGGTATGTTACTTGCCCGAGATTTGATCGTCGGTATCTCAATACCTAGTTCAATCTTGTTACCGGAAAGTCTCTTTACTCGTTACGTAATGCATCTTCCCGCAACTAGCTCATTAGTCACATTGCTTGCAAGGCTTATAATGATGTGCATTACCGAGAGGGCCCAGAGATACCTCTCCGACAATCGAAGTGACAAGTCCTAATCTCGAAATACGCCAACTCAACATGTACCTTCAGAGACACCTATAGAGCTCCTTTATAATCACTCAGTTACGTTGTGACGTTTGGTAGCACAAAAAGTGTTCCTCCGGTAAATGGGAGTTGCATAATCTCATGGTCATAGGAACATGTATAAGTCATGAAGAAAGCAATAGAAACATACTAAACGATCAAGTGCTAAGCTAACGGAATGGGTCAAGTCAATCACATCATTCTCCTAATGATGTGATCCCGTTAATCAAATGACAACTCATGTCTATGGTTAGGAAACTTAACCATCTTTGATTAACGAGCTAGTCAAGTAGAGGCATACTAGTGACACTATGTTTGTCTATGTATTCACACATGTATTATGTTTCCGGTTAATACAATTCTAGCATGAATAATAAACATTTATCATGATATAAGGAAATAAATAATAACTTTATTATTGCCTCTAGGGCATATTTCCTTCAAGTAGCACAAGCATCATCATTAACAACAAGAGGAGAAGGCAACTTGGCAAGCTCTTTCAAATAGGAAGCTTTAAGTTGAGCTTGAGACTCGGTGAGTTCGATGAGCTCACTCTTAATGACCCTAGAGCCATTTTCGAGGTGCTCAAAGTCCTCTAGGAGTCTAGCATAAGCAACTTCAAGCTTAGCATTTTTAGTTTTGAAATCATTGGCCACCTCAAGAGCTCTATCATGAGATTCCCTCACTCTAGATAATTCTAGAGCAAAAGTCTCCTCAAGAGATTCGGAGGTGGTTTGTTCATGTTCTGGAGCTTGAGATAGCTCTGCGATCTCATTTGCGTAATCTCGCTCATGAGCTTCCATTTTCTCAATGGTGACCTCATGCTCCTCTAGATGAGATTCCGACTCCTCAATGTATTTCTTGCCTTCAATGGCAATGGACATTATTTCCATGAAGTTGGAACGAGCAATTTTATTTTTATGAAGAGCTTTAAAAATCATTTCCCCCTTCGTTTTTAAGAAGGCAACATTATCATTCTCTTCATCATTATCCTCATCATCATTAGCATCAACATCATCATCAAGAGACATATTGGGGTTCAAGGTAGGAGATACCTTTGAAGCCTTAGCCATGAGGCAAAAAGCAATAGATGATAATGTAGGATCCCTTGAAGCACCATTAAAAACCACATCTTGTTCCATGGAATGTTGGGTTTCCTCTACATTGTTAGCACAACAATTCGAGGAAATAGATGTATTTTTATCATGGCAACAAGACATAGCAAACATATCATCATGAGATTTAGTCAAGCAATTTCTACATGATATGCAAGAACTATCAACACAAGCATGTGAAACATTTGGAGTGCTCGAAGTGTCAAAGCCCAGAGAAGGATCATTGCAATAAGATAGTGAAGAAGGATCATCCATAATAAGCATACTATCATCATTGCAATGACAACCACTACTCACCATATCATTACCTTGTGTCAAACCACATGTAGGTGAAGTAGAAGAAGTTGAGAAGACTATACAACCGGAGATGGAGGGAGAACAAACATCCACACAAATCTTGGACACACCATATTTATCTTGAAGCTTCGTCCACAACTCATGACATCCCGGAATGGCATGAGTTGAAATATAACTACATTGCTCAAAGCATCGAAAAGCACATTAGAAGCTTGAGCATTGAGATAAGAGTTTTTCTCATGCTCTAAAGATATTCTTTGGGGATCTTTTGGAGGAGAAAAACCCATATCTACAATTCGCTCTAAATTTGGGTCCATGACCCTAAAAAGATTAAGCATGCGAATTACCCAAACATCAAAATTTGTGCCATCGAAACTAAGAGTGTCAGAGAATCCTAAACCCCTAGTCGACATCTTTACTCTCTAGGCGGTAAATCCTAAAAAGAGAAATGAGGCTCTGATACCAATTGAAAGATCGAGGATGTCGCCTAGAGGGGGGTGAATACGCGCTTGAAAATAAATATGGTTTCGGTTTGAACACATGCGGAATAAACCTAGCGGTTAATTTGTCAAGCACAAAACCTAAAATAACTAGGCTCACTTATGTGCACCAACAACTTATGCTAAGCAAGATAAGTAACTATGTGATAGCAAGATATATGACAAAGAACAATATGGCTATCACAAAGTAAAGTGCATAAGTAAAGGGCTCGGGTAAGAGATAACTGAGGCACACAGAGACGTAGATGTATCCCGAAGTTCACACCCTTGCGGATGCTAATCTCCGTTTGGAGCGGTGTGGAGGCACAATGCTCCCCAAGAAGCCACTAGGGCCACCGTAATCTCCTCACGCCCTCGCACAATGCAAGATGCCGTGATTCCATTAAGGGACCCTTGAGGGCGGTCACCGAACCCGTACAAATGGCGACACTTGGGGGCGGTAACCGAACATGTACACTTTGGCAACCCTTGGGGGCGGTCATCGGTACCCATCAAATTGCTCGGGGTGATCTCCACAACCTAATTGGAGACCCCAACGCTTGCCCGGAGCTTTACACCATAATGATTGAGCTTCGAACAACAACAACCGTCTAGGGCGCCAAGGCACCCAAGAGGAACAAGCTCTCGGGTGCCCAAACACCCAAGAGTAATAAGATTCTCAACTTGAAACTTCCACGTATCACCGTGGAGAACTCAAACTGATGCACCAAATGCACTGGCAAGGGCACACGAAGTGCCCAAGTCCTTCTCTCCCAAATCCCACTGAAGCAACTAATGCTAGGGAGGAAAATGAGAGGAAGAACAAGAAGGAGAACACCAAGAACTCCAAGATCTAGATCCAAAGGGTTCCCCTCACATAGAGGAGAAAGTGATTGGTGGAAATGTGGATCTAGATCTCCTCTCTCTTTTCCCTCAAAAACTAGCAAGAATCCATGGAGGGGTTGAGAGTTAGCAAGCTTGAAGAAGGTCAACAATGGGGGAAGAACACGAGCTAAAGAGATAAGGTTCATTGGGTAAGAAGACCCCCTTTTATAGGTGGGGAAAAATCCAACCGTTATCCTCACAGCCTGCATAGAGCGGTACTACCGCTCCAAGGAGCGGTACTACCGCTCGTCCTCACGGTACTACCGCTAGGGATCGCGGTACTGCCGCAAAGGGTAGCAGTACTACTGCTTGCGAGCGGTACTAAAAAAATACATCCGTGCCTATCACCGCATGACTTGGGACGTGTTTTTGGTCCGGAGTGGTACTTCCGCTGTAGGAGCCGCGGTAGTACCGCTCTGGAGCAGTAGTAAAAAATTACATCCGCTCCAATTAGCGGTAGTACC
>NW_025238490.1:0-2659 GCF_018294505.1 Triticum aestivum
GGCAACTTACACCTAGTGCACTTGAACTTGGAGAAAGTCACTTCTTTCATCCAAGCATAAGCTTCATGAACGGAACACGAAGGCATTGCTTACAAGGTTTTCAACACTAGGTTGATGTTCAGCATGAATCATGGGGGAGACAAAAATGCTGCTGATGGGCTCAACAACAACTCATCAGAATTTTCCATATTACCGGACTTCCACCATCATGTGAACACGGTGATAGCAATGGTCAGACCAAAAGATGTAATGGTGTATGCTCGAGGGATCAACCACGAGTAAGACAACATTACGAAAATCGTTGGTTCTGATTTGACTTGACGATAGCCCATACTCAAGTCAAAGTCTTGACAAGGCAATAGATCCAACAACTGATCACGAGGACCAATCAATGGAGATATCATCTTTCTTCAACACACACACACGCACAAAAGATATCCCTTAACATGAACTAACTCAGACAAGCTTTTATCTTCCAACTCTCCAAGTTGTTGTTTAGCTTAACCAACTAGCTCAGGGTTTCTGACACAGATTCTTGGAGAAAGGGAGGCTTACAAGAAACCCCCCCCCCCTGTGGACCGCCTTTTCAGTTTTTTTTAAAAGATAAAAATGTCAAAAAAAATAAAACAATATAATTTGCCATGAGATATGTGGTCTAGTTGTTGAGAAAATTTACAAATATAAATTTCGACTTTATTTGTAAAATCTCTCTGGAAATTTGTAAAATGGGCATAACTTTTGCATACGAACTCGGATTAAAAAGTTTTATATATGAAAAATCATCTACTCGAAAAGTTACATCCAAATTTAATTGGGGGAACCCCGTTAAACATTTTCAAAATCCCCAAAAACCTAGCACACAAAAAGTTACGGGGCTTTCAAGATCTAGAGGCAAAAAATTCAAAAAAAAGGGTTTGGGATACTTCGTACATATGCATGACCGATTTGAGATGATTCCAAGGGAAACAAAACAAACCTTTCTCAAATTCATTGTGGCAACTTACACCTAGTGCACTTGAACTTGGAGAAAGTCACTTCTTTCATCCAAGCATAAGCTTCATGAACGGAACACGAAGGCATTGCTTACAAGGTTTTCAACACTAGGTTGATGTTCAGCATGAATCATGGGGGAGACAAAAATGCTGCTGATGGGCTCAACAACAACTCATCAGAATTTTCCATATTACCGGACTTCCACCATCATGTGAACACGGTGATAGCAATGGTCAGACCAAAAGATGTAATGGTGTATGCTCGAGGGATCAACCACGAGTAAGACAACATTACGAAAATCGTTGGTTCTAATTTGACTTGACGATAGCCCATACTCAAGTCAAAGTCTTGACAAGGCAATAGATCCAACAACTGATCACGAGGACCAATCAATGGAGATATCATCTTTCTTCAACACACACATACACGCACAAAAGATATCCCTTAACATGAACTAACTCAGACAAGCTTTTATCTTCCAACTCTCCAAGTTGTTGTTTAGCTTAACCAACTAGCTCAGGGTTTCCGACACACATTCTTGGAGAAAGGGAGGCTTACAAGAAACCCCCCCCCCTGTGGACCGCCTTTTCAGTTTTTTTTTAAAAGATAAAAATGTCAAAAAAAATAAAACAATATAATTTGCCATGAGATATGTGGTCTAGTTGTTGAGAAAATTTACAAATATAAATTTCGACTTTATTTGTAAAATCTATCTGGAAATTTGTAAAATGGGCATAACTTTTGCATACGAACTCGGATTAAAAAGTTTTATATATGAAAAATCATCTACTCGAAAAGTTACATCCAAATTTAACTGGGGGAACCCCGTTAAACATTTTCAAAATCCCCAAAAACCTAGCACACAAAAAGTTACGGGGCTTTCAAGATCTAGAGGCAAAAAATTCAAAAAAAAGGGTTTGGGATACTTCGTACATATGCATGACCGATTTGGGATGATTCCAAGGGAAACAAAACAAACCTTTCTCAAATTCATTGTGGCAACTTACACCTAGTGCACTTGAACTTGGAGAAAGTCACTTCTTTCATCCAAGCATAAGCTTCATGAACGGAACACGAAGGCATTGCTTACAAGGTTTTCAACACTAGGTTGATGTTCAGCATGAATCATGGGGGAGACAAAAATGCTGCTGATGGGCTCAACAACAACTCATCAGAATTTTCCATATTACCGGACTTCCACCATCATGTGAACACGGTGATAGCAATGGTCAGACCAAAAGATGTAATGGTGTATGCTCGAGGGATCAACCACGAGTAAGACAACATTACGAAAATCGTTGGTTCTGATTGGACTTGACGATAGCCCATACTCAAGTCAAAGTCTTGACAAGGCAATAGATCCAACAACTGATCACGAGGACCAATCAATGGAGATATCATCTTTCTTCAACACACACACACACGCACAAAAGATATCCCTTAACATGAACTAACTCAGACAAGCTTTTATCTTCCAACTCTCCAAGTTGTTGTTTAGCTTAACCAACTAGCTCAGGGTTTCCGACACAGATTCTTGGAGAAAGGGAGGCTTACAAGAAACCCCCCCCCCACCCCTGTGGACCGCCTTTTCAGTTTTTTTTAAAAAGATAAAAATGTCAAAAAAAATAAAACAATATAATTTGCCATGAGATATGTGGTCTAGTTG
>NW_025238490.1:2669-4233 GCF_018294505.1 Triticum aestivum
GGGGAACCCCGTTAAACATTTTCAAAATCCCCAATAACCTAGCACACAAAAAGTTACGGGGCTTTCAAGATCTAGAGGCAAAAAATTCAAAAAAAAGGGTTTGGGATACTTCGTACATATGCATGACCGATTTGGGATGATTCCAAGGGAAACAAAACAAACCTTTCTCAAATTCATTGTGGCAACTTACACCTAGTGCACTTGAACTTGGAGAAAGTCACTTCTTTCATCCAAGCATAAGCTTCATGAACGGAACACGAAGGCATTGCTTACAAGGTTTTCAACACTAGGTTGATGTTCAGCATGAATCATGGGGGAGACAAAAATGCTGCTGATGGGCTCAACAACAACTCATCAGAATTTTCCATATTACCGGACTTCCACCATCATGTGAACACGGTGATAGCAATGGTCAGACCAAAATATGTAATGGTGTATGCTCGAGGGATCAACCACGAGTAAGACAACATTACGAAAATCGTTGGTTCTGATTGGACTTGACGATAGCCCATACTCAAGTCAAAGTCTTGACAAGGCAATAGATCCAACAACTGATCACGAGGACCAATCAATGGAGATATCATCTTTCTTCAACACACACACACACGCACAAAAGATATCCCTTAACATGAACTAACTCAGACAAGCTTTTATCTTCCAACTCTCAAAGTTGTTGTTTAGCTTAACCAACTAGCTCAGGGTTTCCGACACAGATTCTTGGAGAAAGGGAGGCTTACAAGAAACCAACCCCCCACCCCTGTGGACCGCCTTTTCAGTTTTTTTTAAAAAGATAAAAATGTCAAAAAAATAAAATAATATAATTTGCCATGAGATATGTGGTCTAGTTGTTGAGAAAATTTACAAATATAAATTTTGACTTTATTTGTAAAATCTCTCTGGAAATTTGTAAAATGGGCATAACTTTTGCATACGAACTCGGATTAAAAAGTTTTATATATGAAAAATCATCTACTCGAAAAGTTACATCCAAATTTAACTGGGGGAACCCCGTTAAACATTTTCAAAATCCCCAAAAACCTAGCACACAAAAAGTTACGGGGCTTTCAAGATCTAGAGGCAAAAAATTCAAAAAACAGGGTTTGGGATACTTCGTACATATGCATGACCGATTTGGGATGATTCCAAGGGAAACAAAACAAACCTTTCTCAAATTCATTGTGGCAACTTACACCTAGTGCACTTGAACTTGGAGAAAGTCACTTCTTTCATCCAAGCATAAGCTTCATGAACGGAACACGAAGGCATTGCTTACAAGGTTTTCAACACTAGGTTGATGTTCAGCATGAATCATGGGGGAGACAAAAATGCTGCTGATGGGCTCAACAACAACTCATCAGAATTTTCCATATTACCGGACTTCCACCATCATGTGAACACGGTGATAGCAATGGTCAGACCAAAAGATGTAATGGTGTATGCTCGAGGGATCAACCACGAGTAAGACAACATTACGAAAATCGTTGGTTCTGATTTGACTTGACGATAGCCCATACTCAAGTCAAAGTCTTGACAAGGCAATAGATCCAACAACTGATCACGAGGA
>NW_025238491.1:0-4232 GCF_018294505.1 Triticum aestivum
CTGTAAGCTCCACATACATTACACCTTTGGCTTCAGTTTTCTCTTTGCCTTCAAACCCGTTGAGCACCATATTGGTCTTGATCAATTCTTCATCAGGCAAATCCAATTTCTTGAAGACCGAATAGGGCATAAGATTTACCACAGCACCACCATCAACAAGCATCCGAGTGAGCGGCGACCCATTGATATGACCTCTGAGATATAATGGTTTCAGATGCTTTACTGGTTCTTTTGGCTTCTCGAATATTGCATTTTTAGGACCAAAATCCAGCTGAGCAACTTCCCCTTCCTCATCTACAGCACGAAACTCAGCAGGTAAGTAATACACCATATTGATATCCATACCTTCATGAACCGGTGTAGATTCATAGTCCACCATATCAGCCTCTTCTTCAAGCGGATCGACCGATTCTGAAATCTGGTCGAGTGAAGGAGAAGTAAGAAGTGTTGCAGACGATGTAATAGCTGTCGCATCGTCCTCTTTGGATGGTGTAGGCACTTCTGTGATAGATGTAGAAGCTGATGTATCTTGTATTTGTTTTGGCTTCCACATTTGTTTTGCTGGAACCATGGGCCGAGTGTCATTGAACAACTTATCTCTTTGCTTCTCGGCCTCCTGTTCTGCCATCTCTTGACTCCTTAACCTCTGTAGTTTCCTCTTCTGTGTCTTTGTTAGCCCTGGAGGACACCACTTTGGCTGAGTGTATTTAGGATCTCTCGTTTTTACTCGGCTGGTGCTTGCTTCATGGTCATTAGCCGAGTGCTTTGGCTCGATAGAAAGTATCGGCTCAGTCGGATTACTATGCACAATAGGCTGCTGTATGGCAAATGTTTCGGTGCCCAAGATAAGTGAGTCGACATCCATTTTCTCCTTGCCTTTTCCCGACTCAACTGCTGCAACACTCGGTGACTTAACACGCCATTCTTTCCGACTTTCCAGATGCATGAAATTTCCACTCGGGCGCACCTTTTTACTTGGATGGAATCCACTCGGATTGATGTCACTCGGATGATATCCACTCGGATGGAACTCAGTCGGATGGAATCTACTTGGCCACATTTTCTCACTTGGATAGCTTCCACCAGGGTGCATTCTTACACTAGGATATTTTCCACTCGGTTGCATATTTTGACCAGCCGACTGATAGTCACCGATGTTCAGTCGACCATTATATGAGTAATCAAGTCGATTCCACACAGATTGCCTCCGCTCTTCTGAAAACTGCGCCCTTGGTCCACTCGGTTTCACATACTGACTGAACATATCATTCGATGGTGACCTTGGTCGCTTCAAGTGTGGTGGCCGGTTAGAGCTGGAACCAGCCGACTGATTAGCATATTTGGACATCAACATATCAAAAGTTGGCTTGATCCGCTTGCGTTGTACTTTAGCTTCATTCCTCTTCCATTTGCCAACTTCTGGACTCTTGGGCTTGACAAATTTAACTCGAGTGTCCTGCTGCACCTGTGTTTGCCCCCCGAGTGTAGGATTCTTGATGGTGATCTTGATCACTTCCTTGCCATCGGGTTGCTTATCAAGCACAACATGTCTCCCCAAGACCTTGTCACCCTCCTTGTCTTTCCTGGGCTCACCAACAATGACATTAGCTTTATTAGCAGATTCGGCTACCTCCGGCCGAATGAGCAGCTTCTTCCCTTCTAAATCCATTGTGTTCATTGGATAGGGCTGTTTATCAACTTGCATCTCAGAAAAGTTCAATCGTCCATCATTAATGGCCGATTGTATCTGTCGTCGAAAAACATTGCAATCGTTAGTAGCATGAGAAAAAGAATTATGATATTTGCAATAAGCACGCCGTTTCAGCTCTTCAAACGGCGGTAAAGTATGAGATATTCTAATAATCTTAGCCTGCAGCAAAGTATCAAATATTCTATCACACTTAGCAATGTTAAAAGTAAACTTCATATCTTCATCACGATTCTTATGAATCGGTTTCAGATCATTGCAAGTAAAGGGTTTGGCCTTAGATGGCCAAACAAATTCAGTAGCAAAAACATCACCCTCATCGTCCGAGTGATCACTATCATATTCCACCATATTCATCTTTGGACGATCGGCTTTGTATCTATGCACTTCTTTGAGATCTTTGCTTCGGCTTTCCTGAGCCAAAGCCCTTTGTAAGACTTGGTTAATATTTAAGAACTCATAGCCTTCTAACTTTTCTCTAATGGGAGTTCTCAAACCACTCAGCACTAGGTCTGCCAAGTCTCTCTCAGTTATCACCAAACTAAAACATCGGTTTTTCGTTTCTCTGAATCTCTTGACGTAATCGGAGACCGATTCATCATGCTTCTGTTTAACCGATGTTAGATGTGACAACTTGAGCTCATTGTCGCCGCTGTAAAAGTGATCATGAAATTTCTGCTCTAGCTGCGACCAAACTCGAACGGAACCATGTGGTAAAGAAGAAAACCATGAAAATGCGGTACCAGTTAATGATAAAGGAAATAAACGCACTTTCAACTCATTTAGTGAACCTGCTTCACCTAATTGTGCTAAGTATTGACTAACATGCTCCCATGTGGTTTTTGTGCCCTCTCCATTGAACTTAACAAAATCTGGAATTTTATATCCTGGAGGGCACTGGATGGCATCAAAGTACTCGGGGTACGGCTTTTGGTAAATCCGATTCCGAGGTAACTCAACCCCAAAATTCTCTCGAAGCATCTTAGCCATCTCCTCTCTAAGATTAGCTAGACCATCATCCATACTGGACGATGAAGCTTGTGGCAGTGGCATAGGAGGAGTATGATTACTAGCTGTAGGTAGGAATTGTGGCAGGTATGTCGACCCATAATTTGCTAGTGGTCGAGTGGTTGTAGCTGTAGGTAAGGTTGGGTTCGGCGTTGCCACCGAACCTGGCATGCTCATAATAGGATTAATGGGTGCAGCCACAATCTGATTTGTTTGGGTAGGATAATAAGCCATCGGCACGGGAGGCGCCGATGCAATAGGTAAAGCCTGATTAGGGTTTTGCACACTAGCAGCTACACCATCATTACCACTAGTCGATTGAGATGTATTCTTCTGAGCATTAGTATTTTCTATGAAAGTTTGATAGACTAGATTGTTACCATCAGCAATACGACTTTCAATCTCAGCCCACTGCTCAGGAGAAAAGGTAGTACTCACAGAAGGTTTAACCCGCTCGGCTTGAAGAGGAGGGAACTTGATTTCTTCAATCGGAGTGATGTTGCCTTGGCGATCCTTCTTGAATTTTGCAAGGAACTCCTGCAAATCCTTCTCTTCACGCGCCTTCTTGTACTCCTCATAGACTTGGCGATGATCAGCCGATATCTCATCAAGACTGGGCTTAATGATGTTATCGGCGTCTACCTCGGATGGCTTGGGAAGATCGGACATGGTGGATGATGATGATTGATCCTCTTCCCCAGCGGAGTCGCCAAAAAAGTGTGTTGACACACGAACACGTCACGTGTACCCTCGACGCCGGGGGTGATGCACCGCAGCTCACGTCGAAGGAGACCCGACCAACAGCGCGATACGCAAGACAGTCGGCGGGTGCTTTTGCAGACCCGAAACCCCGCGCACCCGGGAGGGACCCCGTCAGGGATTGCGGCGGCTATGGGCTGCCCTAGGTCGATTCGCTCGCCCCTAGAGCCTCGGGATTCGCAGCTCTCAAACACGAAGAACAGCGAAGAACGAGAGAGAAAACGGTGGAGAGATAAAAAGTAGACAGGAAAAAGTAGTATATTGATTTGTTCGATTGTGTGTTGTTTAATCGGCCGTCACCCCCAACATATATAAGAGGCGGCTGGACTTCCCGTACAAGTAAAGGATTCATCTAGGCTTTCCTTACAAGAAAAATTACAACAATTCGCGCCCTAGAGTCCTAGTTCTATTTCAACTCGGATTCAGTCTGAATCTGGCCCAACTTCTGTCTTCCTCCTTGTGCAGGCCGCCGAGCCTCCATATGACCTCCGATCAAGATGGCCCAAATACCAAACTTGTGCGCCTCGACGATACGAACAACTCTCATGTTGATCACTTTTTCAAATAAGGCCATCTTGAATACTTTTCGAGGTCGTCTTTACCTTCCAGTCGGACTCGGTCTTGCGGTAGACTGAATTATCCGAGTCTTGTAGTAAATTTGCAGGCCATATACTATCTCTGATGACGATGACTCCAAAACCAAAGTTTAACGTTTTGATGATACGCACAACTTCTGTATTGAACACTTCTTCATCCG
>NW_025238492.1:0-4231 GCF_018294505.1 Triticum aestivum
GGAGGGGTCCGAGCTGCGGGAGAGGGCGTCTGGGACCTGCCTGCTTTGTGGATTCAGGCACCGTGGGATCTGGGAGGAGAGGGAGGCTTCACTAAAGATGGGGAAATTTTGATCTAATCCAGCCTGCTGTGAACAGTGGGCACACGTGTCCACTACTATCAATCCACCCTGCTGTAAACAGTGGGCACACGCGTCCACTACTATGTCCCACGCACCGCTCCCTCATCCCTCTTCTGGTCCAGTCGTTTGTTTCCATCGATCCCCATCCACACGCGACCTTATCTCTCCTCCATAGCACCCGTACACACCATGTGACACACAAGTTTTCTTTTCAAAAGGAGAAGTGCCCCGGAAGCTGCATTAGATTATGACGGTGGTGATACAAATTACATAAAGGTCTTAAAAAAACACAGTACAACACTCACGTTTTACTAGGACTCCTAACATAAAAGTGGGAAAATAATTCAGGTCCTGCACTACCAGTCTTGGACTGAAGTTCCAGAAACACTGACGACGCCGGTGTTGCAAGGAGCACCACCCCGCGGGCCTGCGATGCTGCAATGGTGTCTTAAAAAGGTATGCCGGGGGATTTCCCAAGGCCAGCGGCGGGCAAGACGAGCCGACTGCTGTGATGGGATATTGCAGCAAAGGTGGTCAACGACGAACTGGCTGAAGCGACGGGGGATGCAGCAGCGGTGACCGACGATGGTGGCTGACAGCGAGTTGGCTGCTGTGTTAAGGGGTTGCAACAGTGATCGTCCCTGTCGGCGAGCCGGCTGTAGTGACAAGGTGCGTGGGGATAAATAAGGAACGACAGGTGAATGAGGTGGATCGCTATGTGAAGGAAAAAACTGCATTGACTCGATTAACAGCTACAGGAAGATAGATCAGACATTTGCAAACAAGCTTTTCTTTTTTTCCTCCCTATATCTGAATGGCGTCTAAGAGATATCATGGTGGTGTGAATTGTGATTAAAATGGGATTATAGGTTGTGCATAATAATATATTGGTAACACACTTGGGATTAACACGCACTAGCATATTGAATTACTCTTAGCCTAATAACATTAAGTGTGATGACATGTGCCGAACCTAGAACCAAAGTGTTGATGCACATACAGCTCTCACTGAGTTCGAATGCACATTAACTTTTATTACCGTTGCAACTACCGGCCTATTTGGTACCATTGATTTTGATCAATACCATGGCAAGGTGTAGCTTTTGACAGAATTTTTAACCCGTTGCAACGCACGGGCCATTTTCCTAGTTTTGTACTAATATTTAGTACCAAGTTACCAGCATATAAAGGACCAGACCTGTAGGGTACATCAGGCCCTGAGCACTCATTACATGGAGAAGGAATGGAGACTCCACCAAACCTCCACACATGTGTGAGTAATGTTCTCTGCCCATCTCGCCCTTTATATATACCACTCCCATACTCACAAAATTGTATTGTTCATCCATCCATCGGTTCTAACTGCTGATTCTCTTATTGGGCACATATTTTTTTCTAGCAATATTTGGCACATATATAAGCCCATAAGATAGGTGGCAACCACAAAAATAGAGAGTATACCATGATAAAAGAGCCCATAAGATAGGTGGCAACCACAAAAATAGAGAGTGTGCCATGATAAAAGAACAGGAAGATGTGTATGTACATAACATGAGAATTGAAGACATCAGAACATTAGAAAGCACTACTCCAGGTGTTCAATGGAGAGGTTGGGTGACAGAAAAGCTAAAGTTGGACTGCTAAGCTCCACAAGGACCTAAAGCTGATTGAACTAACCAGTGCCGCAAAACTAGGACCCAGAGAGTTTGTTGTAATTGGTTGCATGTATAGCTCTTTTTCCTTTAGTTTTTCTTTTTTTCGGAACCTTGTACTTTTTATTTGAAAATTAATAAAAATACACAGCGGAGTCCCGTTGTTTCCCTAAAAAAATAGTTGACTAACAAAACCGAAAGCTGGATGTGGGAAACGAATCAGGGTTAGAAAGGTGTACTATCTGTCAACTATCATCCTCCGGGAAACAGATAAAATCCAGCTGTATCTTCCTGTAGGTGTTGCCGACAAGTTGCCGTTCCAGTTATTTAGGTCAACAGTTAATATATAGTTGTTCTTAACTCATGCACAGGGAATCAGCTATCTCACTGAGTCCCCTGACGTCGTTTCCTCTATTTTGTGATACAAAAATGCAAATTAGTTCATAACAAACAACAATGATATTTATTAGAATCAGAGAATTAGCCCGAATCACTTCAAATACAACACAAATTAGATGGGATCTTCTACTACCCAGCAGTGCAGGTCTGCCCGCCCCCACATGTCGGCGACATTCACCCGGGTACCAAATTTTTTATGAATGGGAAGTTTAATCTTTGTTGCCCTTAAATAGAAAAGTGGCATGTTAAGAGTGAAAGATATGCTTAGGGAGATCTTGGTTGCTAGGTAAGCTATTAAGTCATCTGTACATAGTCTTACAAACTAAAAATTTGCAGATACAAATTTGTACTCGACGAACGATCAACGCAGGGAAGGTGGGACTGCTAAAGTCCACAAGGAACTCAAGCTCAATCAAGTCACAAGTGCCCCACAACTAGTTGCCTCACTAAATCGGAAGTTTGAGGCGGGGAAATGAACTAAAGTTCAATTCAAAAGGTGGAAAGCCGGGAGAGAATGCATCTTCTGAAATTGGAATTTCATGTTCTATCTGTCAAGTCTCATCCCCCAAAGACATGAGATCTTCCTCCTGTGACATAAAAGGTTTGCCTAGCACATGTAAACAAGCACATAAATCCAACTGCAACATACATCGTGTAGGTGTTGCTATCAAGTTCGTTCCAGTTAATTAGGATGCAATTAATATCCAGTTTTATTGAACTCATGCCCACGGAACCAACTATTTCACTTTTTTTGCTGTTACCAGCTATATCATTGCCTCCCCTGACGTCCTCTCCTCTATTTACTGATACAACAATGAAAGTTAGTTCATAGCATACAACAAGCTCTGCATTAGAATCAGAGAATTAGTCCGAACCTCCACAAATACAACACAAAATAGATTGGGTGTGCTGGCCAGCACTGTGGGTCTACCCCAATATGTCGGTGACATTTACCCGTGTACATTTTTGTGCGGGTGGGCACCAAATTTTTTATGAATGGTAACACTACTGGAAATTTTGTATACACCGGGTGTCAGGCTGTTCACCAAGAGCCAAAACACGGGCACTCGGCAAAATAAGAGATGTCGAGCATGACTCTCGGCAAAAGGAGCATCTCGGTAAACACATGATACTGCCGAGAGTAGACCTCGGCAAAGGCACTATTTGCCGAGAGCCAAGCAGTGCCGCACGACAACGTTCTACCACATGGCACATCCGGCGGCTGGTAACAGCACAGCCATGTTTTGACTTCTTTACCGAGAGCAGCTCTCGTAAAACTAACGGTTGCCTATTTGGTTCCACCTCGCCTACCGCTTTGCATGTCCGATAGTCCGACAGATGAATTACACTTCGGTGTTCAAAATTAAGAATGTGTATTAATTTTATGATCCCACCATACCTGCACCATGAGCAGCTTTCGGTAAGGCAACAGTTGCCGAGAGCAGCTCTCGGTAAAGCTAAGGCTCCCATCAAACTTTAGTACCACCTCGCCTAGAGACATGCAACATAACCTGTTTAAATAGTGGGACAGTCTAGATGTAGTACGCTTCGGTATTCATTAGACTCTTGTTAAGGAGATTAACAATCACTTTGAATGTTCACCTGTTTCGGGCAGAGAAGATTCAAAGTGATAGGCCATCTCCTTAATGGTGGATGCCCGCGTCGTTTTATTAACTCAACTATTATTATTTTTCAGAAATTTATTGCAGGTTTGTGTAGGAAGTGCAGGTCATGTTGCTCCATTGGCCTCGAAACTTATCGTGCTCTAAAAGGAGGCAAACGCATGACACATGCCACACCCCCGCATTTTCCAGGCCCACGTGCAATATTCGAGACATTTATTGAACTGGTAGGGTTTCGTCATCGGAAATTTAAGATCAGCAAGGGGGCACATGAAATCATGCCCGGTAGAGGCATGTAAAATCATTTGTGATGTCCTTGTGGCATGCCTAGGCGTTGCACAGACGAGGGAGAGGTGTGCCCTACCACTGGGTTACCGGAAGAACCTCGGTCTCATTCCTGATGCAACCGTTGAAATCCTTGGAAAATTGTATGATGCC
>NW_025238493.1:0-4231 GCF_018294505.1 Triticum aestivum
GATGACAATGAAATTATGCCTGCCTTGAAACTTAGCTATGACTATCTTCCTTTCCATCTGCAACAATGTTTTGCCTATTCTGGATTGTTTCCTGAAGATTACAATTTCAGAAGTGACGAACTGATCAGTCTATGGATCGGACTAGATATTTTGATACCCAATGGGCAAGACCAAACATTTGAAGACATAGGTCTGAGCAATTTAAATGAGTTAGTCACCCATGGATTTTTCAGAGAAGAGAAAACTATGTATGGTCTGCGTTATGTTATGCATGACCTGCTGCATGATTTGGCATTGAAGGTTGCATCTCATGATTGTCTTAGTTTAAGTCTCCCTGGTGTTGGATCAGTAGAGATTCAGCCAACCACCCGTCACTTGTCAATAAGCACATATGGTTTAGGTATATATGATGCAGTGTCTGGTAAAAAATTGAAGAGTGAATTGGAAGAACTAAAGACAAGATTTAAGGTTGAAGATTTGCAAACATTAATGTTATTTGGAGAAATGGATGAAGGTTTTGTCAAGATATTTGGTGATTTTTTGGGGGAACCGAACACTCTTCGTGTTCTTCATTTGCCCAAAATGCTTTGTCCCATGGAGTTCATGTTACATAACTTTTCGGGACTTCTCCACCTACGATACCTATGTCTAGGGACAGATGAGAGCCAGATGCATTTACCACTTAGCATCTCTAAATTTTATCATTTAAGGATTCTATATCTTGATTTGTGGGATGGCAGCTGTGATTTGCCCAAAGACATGAGCAACCTTGCTAAATTGTGCCATTTTTATGTTCCTAGTGATGATCAGCTTCATTCTGATATTTCTAATGTCGGGAAACTTAAACTCTTAGAAGAGTTGAAGGTATTTCAAGTCAATAAAAGAAGTGAAGGGTTTGAAACAAAGCAACTAGAGCACTTGACCAAGCTAAGGGAGCTTGGCATCTACAACCTTGAGAAGATAGATACAACAGAAGAAGCAACTCAAGCAAAACTGATGGAGAAAAATTACTTGAGGAGGTTAACATTGGACTGGGATAGTAAGCGATCTAGTGTTGAGCCTGGTGTGGAAGCAACGGTTCTTGAGGGCCTTCAACCACATGGAGATCTTCAAGTGTTGTGCATTAGAGGGCACATAGGTCCTTCTTGTCCAACATGGCTGGGTGATGAGTTCGCAGTTGAAGGTCTACAATCTCTTTATCTGGATGGTGTTTCTTGGGAACTTTTCCCTTCTTTAGGGAAGGCATGGGATCTTCGTGAATTAAGGTTTGAGCATATTGACAGACTGAAGGAGTTTATCATAGAGAAAAGCTTTTGCGTGCTAACAAAGCTTAAACTCATTGGCCTAGGAAGTTTTGAAAATTGGGTTTACACAGGTGAACAAGAGTCTTCCATTAGTGGAGAATTGTTGCCACCGGATGCTCATATGTTCCCTCTTTTGCAAGTTCTGGTTATTAGAGAGTGCCCGAAACTATTGGGGTTGCCTTTCTCAAACCACATTGTTTCCCCAGATTGGTTCCCCAAGCTACAAGAGCTTGAGGTACATCACTGTCTTGAATTCTTGCCAGTGATCCCCATATCCTGGATCAAAAGCCTGCGTTCTATGAAGATGAAATATGTAAAGATGCTAAAGGAGTTTGTGCACTCAAAATCATCCGATGGAGTTGAATTGAAAATTATTGGAGAGGGTGATCTGCATAGCTTAGACCAAGTGCTGGTTTTTGATAAAGAAACAAGTCTTGAGAAGCTGACACTTGAGAGGTGCCCACCTCTGGAGTTGAAGCACCTTCTGATGCTAACCTCGCTGAGGACATTGATTGTAGAAAATTCAGTTGGTCTAGTTGGACCACTAGGAAGAGGTCAGAGTGATGTGGAATGGCAGCTCCATGTTGAGTGTATCAAGATCGATGGCTTAACTGGTAATACTGGCGAGGAACTGACAGAGCTCCTTCCCCACCTCCCAAAGCTCTCCAAATTGGAAATACGGAAGTGTAAAAACATAAAAAAGCTGGTAGCGGGGGTGGATGTGCAACAAACAACGTTAGAAGCATCAGAGATAACAGCAGCAGCAGAGGAAGAGGATGATGGGGTGCTGCTCTTCCCCGCTCATCTCCGTGACTCACTACGGGAGTTGGTGATCTTTAAATGCCCAGAGCTGGTCCTGGTGGACCCGCCAACTCTTGTTCCTGGAGAAGGATGGCTACAAGCCTTGCAATCCCTCCAGAGATTAACAATACAGTGGTCCCCAAAGTTTCTATCCACCTTCTCCTTTTCCTGTCACATTTTCCCTTCCTCCCTGAACTAAGAGTCATTGGCAGCCCTGGATTCTTTGCTGATTGGGATCCCAATCCCAGACGGGCTTTGGAGGATGCCGAGGGAAGTGAAGAGCAGCAGACACAGCTTGTTTCATCCACACTGCGTGAGCTTGCGACAGATGACATATCAGGACTTCTTGCTGCACCCGTCTGTAGTTTGCTCTCTTCCTCCCTCACCAATCTGGTACTTTCGGGGGGAGGGTCCAAAGGGATGGAGCGGTTCAACAAGGAGCAAGAGGACGCCCTTCAACTCCTCTCCTCCCTCCAGGAACTAGAGTTTTGGTCTTTCAACGATCTTCAGCAACTCCCTGCAGGGCTGCGTAACCTTACCAGCCTCAAGAAATTATCAGTCTACTCTTGTCCAGCCGTCTTGTCATTGCCCAATGATGCCCTCCCAGATTCGCTGAAAATGCTAGATATCTTCAGCTGCAGTGAGGAGCTGAAACAGTACTGCAGGGGGTTAGTGGGAACCATCCCAGAAATCAATATATACGACTGATCCAAGGTAACACAAACATATTTTCTTTTGTTTTTCCTCTTTGCCCTTTTCCTGCAATCCTGCTTAATAATCTTGTGTTTGTTCCCATCCACCATGCAGGACTCTGCCTTGGAGTTTTCTTGTACATTCTTCTAGCCTTGTAGAGCTCTTCCCTTCCCATACAAACACATTTGCTCCTTCCTGTGGCTTAAATCTGGTAAGTACATCTAAACTGGAACCTTACTCCTGCTGTACTACCTTTGTGATTGAGGCTTCTCAGCACCTTCCTTTGATGCAAAGCAGGAACAACATATTTCTGAACTGAACTATAACAGGGCTCCCTCTTAGTTCCAATTTCAGGCAGAGCCTTTACTTGCATATTAGGTGCAAGAACTTTAGTTAGGGGGTGTCCACATCAATATCGGCAAAAAAAAATCACTTTTACTGCAGCCATACCAATTTTCCGTTTTCTTCTCAACGGTAGTGACGGTATTTAAGATTTGCTTCTCAATGCCCCTTGTCTTTCCACAGTTCGGTAAAATCGACATTATTAACAACCAATTCCTTCTGCAAGTCTCTCTTCTTTTCTTCCTTGATGTAATTACCAACGAAACCTGTGATCACCATTTGTTTTGGTTCTCTGTGTGCAGGTGTTCGTTCAATTTTGTGGGCTTATTCATATTTTGCATTTTCTTCATATTTTGTAGTCTACTTCCCTATTTCAGGTCAAGCTACTGATGTTAAGGTGATCAATTTTTTTCATACACTACTGTGTTGCTATCAATACCAGGTGTTCCTGCATTGCTAATTTCTGTTTGCTTGCTGTTTAGGTGTTCTAGTGTTTGTTTGGTAGGCTGTGTAGCCACTTGTGTTTACATTTTGTCCAAAACTCATGAAGACTGACGGTGTACCTGGAGAGTCCAGTTTTAGAGATCAACGGATCGCAGGAATAGCCTGCATACCATAGCACTGCACCCCTGGAGCCAATTCAGATCATAGGGGTAGTAGCAGTCCAAAGGTAATGCATTGCAGGGATGTGCAATTTTGAAATTTCAGAAAGGCGTCAAGATGCATGATTGCAACCTATTCAATATGTTTTCAGTTTTGAGCTATAGAATATTACATATTTACTATTTTTGAACTACAACAGTTTTCAGTGTTCGATCTTTCCAATCTCCTATACTGAGTAGGGACATACAGTTTTCCGTGTTCTGTGATTTCTTTTTTACTGTTCCCCTCACTGCCGAATACAGGTAAAGCAATTTGTTCTGATCAAGTCTGCAGTGAATCAGGATGTTGATTAATGCCTAATACTAGTGATTCACTTGCTGCTCAACTGTTTACATCATGTGAAACTTGCCTGACTAGTGATGGAACTGTAAGTGCCTCGCTGTAACTGACTGATCTTTTACATATTTCAGTCGGACATCATGCATGTA
>NW_025238494.1:0-4231 GCF_018294505.1 Triticum aestivum
AAATAAAAAAGGTACAAGTGACCAATGTGTTATACAAGACACAAACCTTCCAGATTGTAAAAGAGAACAAGGAAACGTCTATTCCCTGGAAAATACAAGAAAACATCCAAACTATAAGATTAGCTAACAAACTATAGTTTTTCTTTATGAAAAAGTACTACCGAATTCACCCATGCATGCATCAACGTGACGGACCAAAGTTGTCCTTTTCACACAAAAAAACTGTGTATAGTATTTTTTGACATACCTACGTAATATTTAAGTGTGTGGTGCATATATCCAGATACGTGAACTATTTTATCTCATCAAATCTTCACATACACATCCTGTATGCAAATCACACAAACATATTTACTCCGAAATTTGTTTGGGACATGCACATAGTTTTCTGAAAATGAAACAATTTTGTTTGAAATCCATATTACAAATATATTAATAAACAAATCCAAAATTATTAAAAAAATCAAAATTGCTAAATTGTGCAAGCGCATCGGCAGATACACTGTTTTCAGAAGTCTGGACATGCCATTTAAATTTAATATTTAAGGAATAAGACCACAGTAATGTAAGAGCACTTAATTAATAAAAAAATAGTTGTAGCCAAAAGTAGAAATGCACATAGCTAGCCCTGATCACCTCAGGAAAAATAGCATCACCACTTTTCCCAGCGACTCAGTTAGGATGTAAAAAGGATGAATTTTAGAAAACTATACAAAGTAACTTTTGAAATCGTATGGCTGGGGATCCAATAATTTAGGAGAATTGTTGCAAAACAAAAGTCTAAGCTTTTAGAATATTCAAGCAAACTTTCAAATTGTAATTTTTTCGCGGGGTCCAAGAGAGTTTTATTTCAAATTGCAATGTTGATATTTAATATATAAGGATGGCTTCTAGACCGTTACGGTTGAATAAAAGAAAGATTCAATCAAAAAACTAGAAATATAGAGAATTATTTAACAGACAAGGAAGGCTTCCACGAGTTTAAAAAAAAATCTGAAGAAGCTTAGTGACCTTCCAAACAATTTAAAATTAAAAGGATAAGCTTGAACCGAGTCGCAGCCCTTAAATTGCGGAGCTCACCTTCATGTTCAATTGATAAGCACTTGGTTTGTAGAGGCATCAATGAGTTAGATATCTATGTGTGCACCATATTCTAACGAATATTTTAACCACACGCATGGATGTGGGACCATAGAGTGACCGTGCTAATAATAACCGGTAGAGATAAAAAATCAGTATAATAATGTAAGAAAGAAAACACATCTTCATATGTCTTTAGTAACTCCAAAAATTAGGAGCAGTTAAATATATATTTCGGTGTCACCAATTTTGACTGTGCGCAAAGCTGAAAATAGGTTAATATAAATATTTTATATTCTAACTTCAAAACGATTATAGACAAAATAATACTTACAAATCTTTGGATGTACAATTTTACAGCTTTCCAAAAATACCTAGCCCGTGCAGTAGCACGGGTTGACGACTAATATGTACTAATGGATATGTTTAGTTTGCTTGGATAGCTGGCAAAAGTTTACACGAGAGGATTTGTCTCCTCTGCGCATGATGCTTAGATCCATTTTGCTGTTTGAAAGTATCTGTGTACACTTTGTAGGAACGAACTTTGCGCGGTTTCTCTAATAGAAATCGTCGAGCGCCCCTCACAAACCCACTAGCGCAACATAATCGGTGTGAATTAGCAAATGAACTGACTACTTCAGCTAGCTCATGTATGTGTAAGTTATATACCCCACCTTTATTCGTGCCTCACTATTTTCCCAACATTTCATCCCCTTCTCCTCAGTTGCTAGGGCAAACTCTCTCTTCCAGGCTTCATCGATGAGCATGTGAATTCGCATCCACTATGCATGTCGCTCCGGCGGCCGATGGCCGGAAGGGCTAACCGGGTGCCTCCTCTCCGGCTAGTAGTTTAGGTAAGGATTTTTTAGTCCTCGCAGGTGAGGCAATTGGGCCGATGGCGGTGTTTCTTCTTGAGTCTTCCGGGCTTCGATCCTCCACGAGATTATCCGTCTGGACGTAGTTAGCGAAGCTCCCGCATAGCCTCCTGCCGTCTCCTTGATGGCGAGGTTCATCGTGCGTGCGCAATTACGAGATATGGTGTCAGGTGTTGTTGATCCCTTCATGGGTTCAAAGGCAACCATTGCAGCTCCGGGCCTTGATCTTTGGAGGCACGTGTACGAAGACTTCCCGGATGTCATCAATAAGGTGGAGCCGGCTCCGGTAATTTATCTATAAAACAGGGCGAAAGCCTATTCCGAGAGTAAGATAGTGGAGACAACCGCTAGTTCTGACGGCAGCATGGGACATTTGATGGTCTAAGGATTTTTTATGTAATTTTTATTATGTTTGATGTGCTTTGTGCTTCATAAGAATTTTTATAATAGATCCAAACCCTTTTCGCACAAAATAAAATATATACCAAATATGTTGAGCAGTGAGGAACCAAGAAGACGTGCGGAGTACTCATCACATGCTTATTACTCAATATAAAAGGCACGTTTGAAGACGTCGTACACGACACGTCAAACACAAGGAATTGAAACTTGAAAGTCTTAGTCTTCTATACGGCTGGTCGACGTACCGATTGCATTCTACCAATGACAAACTCACTAGTCAACATAATTGGTGTAAATAATTCAGTCACTCGAGACTGCAGCGCAGCTAAAATGTCTAATACTTAACCCATAATCCATGCCAAATTAGTCCATGAGTAGGTAGGTAGTAGGTTCGGGGAAGGACCCAACTCACGCCAGCTACATACAAGAGTTATCTGTTGATCGCATTGCTTCAAGATAAAAACAAAGGATTTTGCTGCACAAATCCAAATCAGTAGTCAAGTACCGCAGAGTCAGGGTGTTTCTTGTGAACCTGCAACGTGCCAGGAAATTGATGCGGAGGCCAAGCCTCTCGAGCTTTCTCCTCGTGGCCGCCGATCCCGGCCTCGCGGCCACTGTCCGCGGCAGTGACCATAGTCAACGGCCCAGCATTTCGTCAGCAATAGCTTTGCGCTTTGATGGCAAGATTCTAACTCTGGACTGTGCGGCCATTGTCACGCCGAACGGCCTCTTCATGCTGACAAACGGCACCATCAAAGGCCCCGCTTTCCACCTGTCTTCCATGGCATTCGTGCCGCCCGGCCCTTCTGAACGACCTTCATCTTAAACCTTTTCAGGTAGTATACATCAACCTGAGCAGCCCCGGCACGCCCTTCTTCATCACCAAGTCCAGGGAGGTTCTCTTGACTTTGCTGCCATGCCAGTTCCCAACGCGAGGAATGTGAGGCTGCATTCGGAATGCACCGATTTCTTACAAAGACTTGTTTCGGGCAATTGAGGGGTTCAGAATATTATACTCTAACACTCACCCTCACGTATATACTCCTTTGCACTTATGACGTGGGCAACAGAAGCGGGGGCAAGCCGCAATTATTATTGCGTTTATTAAGTTTTGCATCCTGAAAGGCCAGATGAATGTGAGGCTTGAGAATTCCAGTCTAGCAACGCTCTGCGACCATGGATCGCATGCGCAGACCACACACGTGATTGACACTATTGACTACCTAGCCCCTAAACTAGGACATGCCTGCAAGGCAACCCCCTGTACTGATGGGTTCCTGTTCAGGGCATTCCTTCTAGAGGTCACCTGACCTATGGGAGGAGGCCGACTGAACAAGACAAGGCAAACAAGTGTGTCACGATTGCATATTGCATTGTTGACATTGGTGTAAGAATTTGATTTATAAGCAGGCCCGGCCCTGAGGGGGGCGAACGGGGCGGCCGCCCCGGGCCCCCAGGTGCCAAGGGGCCCCTAATTCTGCTCTTAATTGGCCCAGGATGCCGATCTATTGACTCCTCCTACAAGACCCTTTCCCTAATTTCCTCGCCTTCCTTCTTGCTACTGCTACGATCGAGGGCCCTTGCGGTTGATTATAGAGCTGTTATTGCATGCGATTAATTAGGCGTGGTTTTAAAGAATCCGCTCCTAATTTCCTTACTTAATCTTCCTGAAAAAAATGTTTTCCTTAATCCACAAGCCCAAACTTGTGCGCACAATTTATGGGGAAAACAGTACCAAGGGAAGTGACAATGCCACACACGGGCAAGAATAGATCAAGATCGTGATGCTTGATATCCATCTACTATATGCGTCCACGGCGCGGCCTCAGGTCAGAGCAGATCTTTGTTGGAGGAGGGATGGAGTGGCGGAGATA
>NW_025238495.1:0-4231 GCF_018294505.1 Triticum aestivum
TTGCTAGATTACTCCATAGATTGATCTTGGTGATGCGTAGAAAATTTTGAATTTCTGCTACGTTCCCCAACAGTGGCATCATGAGCTAGGTCTATGCGTAGTTTCTATGCATGAGTAGAACACAAAGTAGTTTTGGGCGTCGATGTTGTCAATTTACTTGCCGTTACTAGTCTTATCTTGATTCGGCGGCATCGTGGGATGAAGCGGCCCGGACCGACCTTACACGTACTCTTACGTGAGACAGGTTCCACCGACTGACATGCACTAGTTGCATAAGGTGGCTAGCGGGTATCTGTCTCTCCCACTTTAGTCGGATCGGATTTGGTGAAAAGGGTCCTTATGAAGGGTAAATAGAAATTGGCATATCACGTTGTGGCTTTTGCGTAGGTAAGAAACGTTCTTGCTAGAATCCCATAGCAGCCACGTAAAACATGCAACAACAATTAGAGGGCGTCTAACTTGTTTTTGCAGGGTATGCTATGTAATGTGATATGGCCAAAAGGATGTGATGAATGATATATGTGATGTATGAGATTGATCATATTCTTGTAATAGGAATCACGACTTGCATGTCGATGAGTATGACAACCGGCAGGAGCCATAGGAGTTGTCTTGATTTATTGTATGACCTGCGTGTCAATGAAAATGCCATGTAATTACTTTACTTTATTGCTAAACATTAGCCATAGTAGTAGAAGTAATAGTTGGCGAGACAACTTCATGAAGACACGATGATGGAGATCATGATGATGGAGATCATAGTGTCATGCCGGTGACGAAGGTGATCATGCCGCGCCTCGAAGATGGAGATCAAAGGCGCAAGATGATATTGGCCATATCACGTCACTTTATGATTTGCATGTGATGTTTATCATGTTTACATCTTATTTGCTTAGAACGACGGTAGCATAAATAAGATGATCCCTCACTAAAATTTCAAGAGACGTGTTCCCCCTAACTATGCACCGTTGCGAAAGTTCGTTGTTTCGAAGCACCACGTGATGATCGGGTGTGATAGATTCTAACGTTCGAATACAACGGGTGTTGACGAGCCTAGCATGTACAGACATGGCCTCGGAACACATGCGAAACACTTAGGTTGACTTGACGAGCCTAGCATGTACAGACATGGCCTCGGAACACAAGAGATCGAAAGGTCGAACATGAGTCGTATAGTAGATGCGATCAACATGGAGATGTTCACCGATGATGACTAGTCTGTCTCACGTGATGATCGGACACGGCCTAGTTTGACTCGGATCATGTATCACTTAGATGACTAGAGGGATGTCTATCTGAGTGGGAGTTCATTAATCAGATGAACTTAATTATCATGAACATAGTCAAAAGGTCTTCACAAATTATGTCATAGCTTACGCTTTAGTTCTACTGTTTAAGATATGTTCCTAGAGAAAATTTAGTTGAAAGTTCATAGTAGCAATTATGCGGACTGGGTCCGTGAACTGAGGATTGTCATCATTGCTGCACAGAAGGCTTATGTCCTTAATGCACCGCTCGGTGTGCTGAACCTCAGCGTCGTGTGTAGATGTTGCGAAACATCTGACATACACGTTTTGATGACTACATGATAGTTCAGTGTGTGATGCTAACGGTTTAAAATTGTGGCGACAAGACGGTTTTGAAACGTCGCAGAACATATGAGATGTTCCGAAGACTGACATTGGGATTTCAGACTAGTGCCCACGTCAAGAGGTATGAGACCTCTGACAAGTTTCTTAAGCCTGCAAACTGAGGGAGAAAAGCTCAATCGTTGAGCAAGTGCTCAGATTGTCTGAGTACCACAATCGCTTGAATCGAGTGGGAGTTAATCTTCCAGATGAGATAGTGATGGTTCTCCATAGTCACTGCCACCAAGCTATTAGAGCTTCGTGATGAACTATAACATATCAGGGATAGATATGATGATCCTTGAGCAACTCGCGATGTTTGACACCGCGAAAGTAGAAATCAAGAAGGAGAGCATCAATTGTTGATGGTTAGTAAAACCACTAGTTTCAAGAAGGGCAAGGGAAGAAGGGATACTTCATGAAACAGCAAATCATTTGATGCTCTAGCGAGGAATCCCAAGGTTAAACCCAAACCCAAGACTAAGTGCTCCTGTAATGAGGGGAACGGTCACTGAAGCAGAACTACCCTAGATACTTGGTAGATGAGAAGGCAGGCAAGGTCGACAGAAGTATATTGGATATACATTATATGAATGTGTACTTTACTAGTACTCCTAGCAGCACCAGGGTATTAGATACCGGTTCGGTTGCTAAGTGTTAGAAACTCGAAATAAAAGCTGCGGAATAAATGGAGACTAGCTAAAGGTGAGATGACGATGTGTGTTGGAAGTGTTTCCAAGGTTGATGTGATCAAGCATCGCATGCTCCCTCTACCATCGAGATTGGTGTTTGCGTTGAGCATAAACATGATTGGATTATGTTTATCGCAATATGGTTATTCATTTAAGGAGAATAATGGTTACTCTGTTTATTTGAATAATACCTTCAATGGTCTTGCACCTAAAATGAATCTCAATCGCAGTGATACACATGTTCGTGCCAAAAGATATAAAGTAGTAATGATAGTACCACATACTTGTGGCACTGCCATTTGAGTCATATTGGTATAGAACGCATGAAGAAGCTCCATGTAGATGGATCTTTGGACTCACTCGTTTTTGAAAAGATTGAGGCATGCGAACCATGTCTATTGGTATGAAGAAACTCCATGCAGATGGATCGTTTGGACTCACTTGATTTTGAATCACTTGAGACATGCAAATCATACCACATGGGCAAGATGACTGAAAGGCCTCATTTTCAGTAAGATGGAACAAGAGAGCAACTTGTTGGAAGTAATACATTTTGATGTATGCAGTCCAATGAGTGCTGAGGCATGCAGTGGATATCGTTATGTTCTTACTTCGTAGATGATTTGAGTAGATGCTGAGTGTATTTACTTGATGAAACACAAGTCTAAATTATTGAAAGGTTCAAGTAATTTCAGAATGAAGTTGAAGATCGTCGTGACAAGAGGATAAAATGTCTGTGATATGATCATAGAGATGAGTATCTGAGTTACGAGTTTGGCACACAATTAAGACATTGTGGAAAGTGTTTCACAATTAATACCGCCTGGAACACCACAGTGTGATGGTGTGTCCGAACATCATAACTGCACCCTATTGGATATGGTGCATACCATGATGTCTCTTTACCACTATCGTTTATGGGTTAGGCATTGGAGACAACCGCATTCACTTTAAATAGGGCACCACGCAATTCCGTTGAGATGACACCGTTTAGAGAAACCTAAGTTGTCGTTTCTTAAAAGTTTGGGGCTGCGATGCTTATGTGGAAAAGTTTCAGGCTGATAAGCTCGAACCCAAAGCGGATAAATGCATCTTCATAAGAATACCCAAATCAGTTGGGTGTACCTCCTATTTCAGATCTGGAAGCAAAAGTAATTGCTTCTAGAAACGAGTCCTTTCTCGAGGAAAAGTTTCTCTCGAAAGAATTGAGTGGGAGGATGGTGGAGACTTGATAAGGTTATTGAGTCGTCACTTCAACTAGTGTGTAGCAGGGCACAGGAAGTTGTTCCTGTGGCACCTACACCAATTGAAGTGGAAGCTTATGATAGTGATCATGAAACTTTGGATCAAGTCACTATCAAACCTCGTAGGATGACGAGGATGCGTACTACTTCAGAGTAATGCGTAATCCTATCTTGGAAGTCATGTTGTTGGACAACGATGAACCTATGAGCTGTGGAGAAGCGATGGTGGGCCCGGATTCCGACGAATGACTCGAGGCCATGAAATCCGAGATAGAATCCATGTATCAGAACAAAGCATGGACTTCGGTGAACTTGCCCGATGATCGGCAAGCCATTGAGATAAATGGATCTTTAAGAAGAAGACGGACGTGGACGGTAATGTTACCGTCTATGAAGCTCGACTTGTGGCAAAGAGTATTTTCACAAGTTCAAGGAGTTGACTACGATGAGATTTTCTCATCCGTAGCGATGCGTAAGTCCGACGGAATCATGTTAGCATTAGCTGCATTTATGAAATCTGGCAGATGGATGTCAAAACAAGTTTCCTTACCAGTTTTCGTAAGGAAAGGTTGTATGTGATACAATCAGAAAGGTTTTGTCGATCCTAAGGATGCTGAAAGGTATGCTAGCTCCAGCGATCCTTCCATGGATTAGAGCAAGCATCTCG
>NW_025238496.1:0-4231 GCF_018294505.1 Triticum aestivum
TTGCTAGATTACTCCATAGATTGATCTTGGTGATGCGTAGAAAATTTTGAATTTCTGCTACGTTCCCCAACAGTGGCATCATGAGCTAGGTCTATGCGTAGTTTCTATGCATGAGTAGAACACAAAGTAGTTTTGGGCGTCGATGTTGTCAATTTACTTGCCGTTACTAGTCTTATCTTGATTCGGCGGCATCGTGGGATGAAGCGGCCCGGACCGACCTTACACGTACTCTTACGTGAGACAGGTTCCACCGACTGACATGCACTAGTTGCATAAGGTGGCTAGCGGGTATCTGTCTCTCCCACTTTAGTCGGATCGGATTTGGTGAAAAGGGTCCTTATGAAGGGTAAATAGAAATTGGCATATCACGTTGTGGCTTTTGCGTAGGTAAGAAACGTTCTTGCTAGAATCCCATAGCAGCCACGTAAAACATGCAACAACAATTAGAGGGCGTCTAACTTGTTTTTGCAGGGTATGCTATGTAATGTGATATGGCCAAAAGGATGTGATGAATGATATATGTGATGTATGAGATTGATCATATTCTTGTAATAGGAATCACGACTTGCATGTCGATGAGTATGACAACCGGCAGGAGCCATAGGAGTTGTCTTGATTTATTGTATGACCTGCGTGTCAATGAAAATGCCATGTAATTACTTTACTTTATTGCTAAACATTAGCCATAGTAGTAGAAGTAATAGTTGGCGAGACAACTTCATGAAGACACGATGATGGAGATCATGATGATGGAGATCATAGTGTCATGCCGGTGACGAAGGTGATCATGCCGCGCCTCGAAGATGGAGATCAAAGGCGCAAGATGATATTGGCCATATCACGTCACTTTATGATTTGCATGTGATGTTTATCATGTTTACATCTTATTTGCTTAGAACGACGGTAGCATAAATAAGATGATCCCTCACTAAAATTTCAAGAGACGTGTTCCCCCTAACTATGCACCGTTGCGAAAGTTCGTTGTTTCGAAGCACCACGTGATGATCGGGTGTGATAGATTCTAACGTTCGAATACAACGGGTGTTGACGAGCCTAGCATGTACAGACATGGCCTCGGAACACATGCGAAACACTTAGGTTGACTTGACGAGCCTAGCATGTACAGACATGGCCTCGGAACACAAGAGATCGAAAGGTCGAACATGAGTCGTATAGTAGATGCGATCAACATGGAGATGTTCACCGATGATGACTAGTCTGTCTCACGTGATGATCGGACACGGCCTAGTTTGACTCGGATCATGTATCACTTAGATGACTAGAGGGATGTCTATCTGAGTGGGAGTTCATTAATCAGATGAACTTAATTATCATGAACATAGTCAAAAGGTCTTCACAAATTATGTCATAGCTTACGCTTTAGTTCTACTGTTTAAGATATGTTCCTAGAGAAAATTTAGTTGAAAGTTCATAGTAGCAATTATGCGGACTGGGTCCGTGAACTGAGGATTGTCATCATTGCTGCACAGAAGGCTTATGTCCTTAATGCACCGCTCGGTGTGCTGAACCTCAGCGTCGTGTGTAGATGTTGCGAAACATCTGACATACACGTTTTGATGACTACATGATAGTTCAGTGTGTGATGCTAACGGTTTAAAATTGTGGCGACAAGACGGTTTTGAAACGTCGCAGAACATATGAGATGTTCCGAAGACTGACATTGGGATTTCAGACTAGTGCCCACGTCAAGAGGTATGAGACCTCTGACAAGTTTCTTAAGCCTGCAAACTGAGGGAGAAAAGCTCAATCGTTGAGCAAGTGCTCAGATTGTCTGAGTACCACAATCGCTTGAATCGAGTGGGAGTTAATCTTCCAGATGAGATAGTGATGGTTCTCCATAGTCACTGCCACCAAGCTATTAGAGCTTCGTGATGAACTATAACATATCAGGGATAGATATGATGATCCTTGAGCAACTCGCGATGTTTGACACCGCGAAAGTAGAAATCAAGAAGGAGAGCATCAATTGTTGATGGTTAGTAAAACCACTAGTTTCAAGAAGGGCAAGGGAAGAAGGGATACTTCATGAAACAGCAAATCATTTGATGCTCTAGCGAGGAATCCCAAGGTTAAACCCAAACCCAAGACTAAGTGCTCCTGTAATGAGGGGAACGGTCACTGAAGCAGAACTACCCTAGATACTTGGTAGATGAGAAGGCAGGCAAGGTCGACAGAAGTATATTGGATATACATTATATGAATGTGTACTTTACTAGTACTCCTAGCAGCACCAGGGTATTAGATACCGGTTCGGTTGCTAAGTGTTAGAAACTCGAAATAAAAGCTGCGGAATAAATGGAGACTAGCTAAAGGTGAGATGACGATGTGTGTTGGAAGTGTTTCCAAGGTTGATGTGATCAAGCATCGCATGCTCCCTCTACCATCGAGATTGGTGTTTGCGTTGAGCATAAACATGATTGGATTATGTTTATCGCAATATGGTTATTCATTTAAGGAGAATAATGGTTACTCTGTTTATTTGAATAATACCTTCAATGGTCTTGCACCTAAAATGAATCTCAATCGCAGTGATACACATGTTCGTGCCAAAAGATATAAAGTAGTAATGATAGTACCACATACTTGTGGCACTGCCATTTGAGTCATATTGGTATAGAACGCATGAAGAAGCTCCATGTAGATGGATCTTTGGACTCACTCGTTTTTGAAAAGATTGAGGCATGCGAACCATGTCTATTGGTATGAAGAAACTCCATGCAGATGGATCGTTTGGACTCACTTGATTTTGAATCACTTGAGACATGCAAATCATACCACATGGGCAAGATGACTGAAAGGCCTCATTTTCAGTAAGATGGAACAAGAGAGCAACTTGTTGGAAGTAATACATTTTGATGTATGCAGTCCAATGAGTGCTGAGGCATGCAGTGGATATCGTTATGTTCTTACTTCGTAGATGATTTGAGTAGATGCTGAGTGTATTTACTTGATGAAACACAAGTCTGAATTATTGAAAGGTTCAAGTAATTTCAGAATGAAGTTGAAGATCGTCGTGACAAGAGGATAAAATGTCTGTGATATGATCATAGAGATGAGTATCTGAGTTACGAGTTTGGCACACAATTAAGACATTGTGGAAAGTGTTTCACAATTAATACCGCCTGGAACACCATAGTGTGATGGTGTGTCCGAACATCATAACTGCACCCTATTGGATATGGTGCATACCATGATGTCTCTTTACCACTATCGTTTATGGGTTAGGCATTGGAGACAACCGCATTCACTTTAAATAGGGCACCACGCAATTCCGTTGAGATGACACCGTTTAGAGAAACCTAAGTTGTCGTTTCTTAAAAGTTTGGGGCTGCGATGCTTATGTGGAAAAGTTTCAGGCTGATAAGCTCGAACCCAAAGCGGATAAATGCATCTTCATAAGAATACCCAAATCAGTTGGGTGTACCTCCTATTTCAGATCTGGAAGCAAAAGTAATTGCTTCTAGAAACGAGTCCTTTCTCGAGGAAAAGTTTCTCTCGAAAGAATTGAGTGGGAGGATGGTGGAGACTTGATAAGGTTATTGAGTCGTCACTTCAACTAGTGTGTAGCAGGGCACAGGAAGTTGTTCCTGTGGCACCTACACCAATTGAAGTGGAAGCTTATGATAGTGATCATGAAACTTTGGATCAAGTCACTATCAAACCTCGTAGGATGACGAGGATGCGTACTACTTCAGAGTAATGCGTAATCCTATCTTGGAAGTCATGTTGTTGGACAACGATGAACCTATGAGCTGTGGAGAAGCGATGGTGGGCCCGGATTCCGACGAATGACTCGAGGCCATGAAATCCGAGATAGAATCCATGTATCAGAACAAAGCATGGACTTCGGTGAACTTGCCCGATGATCGGCAAGCCATTGAGATAAATGGATCTTTAAGAAGAAGACGGACGTGGACGGTAATGTTACCGTCTATGAAGCTCGACTTGTGGCAAAGAGTATTTTCACAAGTTCAAGGAGTTGACTACGATGAGATTTTCTCATCCGTAGCGATGCGTAAGTCCGACGGAATCATGTTAGCATTAGCTGCATTTATGAAATCTGGCAGATGGATGTCAAAACAAGTTTCCTTACCAGTTTTCGTAAGGAAAGGTTGTATGTGATACAATCAGAAAGGTTTTGTCGATCCTAAGGATGCTGAAAGGTATGCTAGCTCCAGCGATCCTTCCATGGATTAGAGCAAGCATCTCG
>NW_025238497.1:0-1644 GCF_018294505.1 Triticum aestivum
TGTTTCCAAAGTCTGATCTTCACCTGAAGACCTTGTCAATGCTATCTCGAAGCATGTCTATGGTACTCCAATTTTCAACAAGAACATTTGAAGCCCAATGTTAAATGTTTCCTGCCCAATTATCCAAACACCGCTGTATGGGTAATATCATGAAATTTCTCTCCCCTACCTAAGGAGTTTTCTACGTTATATCCTATCATGGATATCATGCCCCGCTTGTCCTAGGGAAGGATATACCCCTGTAATATGTGTGTATACACATTTTCCTCCCCATTGTTTTGATTAAACCTGGAAATCACCTTTCCTTTCCATTGGTTTATTTAAACCCTTTCTATAATCTATATGATATAAACAATAATAATTCCCTACTTGTGCAAACACCTTGGTGTACAACTCGGTCAGTAAGACCCTGTTTCTTTTGTTGATGACATTTCGGTAACCACCGATGGACGAGAACTTTGCCTATTGGTCCGCCTCGTTCAACGAGCAGGAAAATGGTTCTCTTCGTCCC
The DNA here is from genome assembly GCF_018294505.1 of Triticum aestivum. NCBI lineage: Eukaryota > Viridiplantae > Streptophyta > Magnoliopsida > Poales > Poaceae > Triticum > Triticum aestivum. The sequence goes on from NW_025238497.1 coordinate 512, forward strand.
TCGCCCCTGGTATCGACGTTGTTGCCAACATAATCGACAGGCTATCCTCTGACATGCCTTTCTTGCATGATCATGCAAGACGTCTCCGCCCTTCCTACTTTTAACCCACATGGTGGGCCCATAACCCACAGATCCATAGGATCGAAACCTGACTCTCCTGTACACCCTGTTGTCAAAGTTATCCCTCGTGCTTGACTTTCTATGTAATTCAAGGGCCACCCGCCTGTTGATCTATTCTGTATCGGACACAATACTTATTCCTGTTTCTCTAAACCCCATTCACACTCTGTTTCAGGCAATGAACGATTGCCTATCCGCTTGAAACTTCTTATTGCACCGTCTTACTTTGCTCTCGATGTGTTTCGTTTGTTCAGCTCGAGAGATACTCATATGTTCATACTTGGGAAACCCCCAGAAGATTTCCCCTTATAAAATCCTATCGTTGTAGAAGCTGCCCCTTATCTTTAGTAAGTACGATGGAGCTCCCGAAGAAATGATGACAAGTTTATCATGATGCTTTGGAATAAAGAAATGAAGACATCAACGAAAGGAATCAACCTCTTCGAAAGGGCAGCCAAGACCGAGAAGGCTCGTTAGGTTTTTCGCTACCAACACCTTCCCCCCCCCTTACTCCACCGCTTAAATCTCGGGACGAGATTTCTTGTAGTGGAGGAGAATTGTGACGCCCGGATAGTTACGCTACAGTAATCCCCACTAATGATGCCACGTCACCTCGGTTACTGTGGATAAACTCGCGTTAGTTCGGAACCTAGTTCGAATTTCAAATTCAAAATCGAGCAAACAATAAAAGTTTTCAAATATTAAAACTAAAATGTTCGGAGTGAACCAAATAATGCATAGGTAATTATGGTGGAGGAACCACACTTTTATAAAATGTTTAATTAATCTAAAATGAATAAAACAGTAGCAAAACCGATATTTAAATGCTTTTATAAATAAATAAAATACTAAACTAAATTGTTTTGGGATAAAACCTTTTGTGGCAGTGGTTTCATGGTATTACTAATTTAGGGATCATTTTATTATTAAGTAAAAAGTAAACTTAAAAGAAAGTAAAATAAAAACAAAAAGAAAATAATAGGAAACTAAAAGAAAACAAAGTATAAAAAAAA
>NW_025238497.1:2839-4230 GCF_018294505.1 Triticum aestivum
GCGAGCGCCTGCCCAAGCGCCCGTTGCCCCCTTCCCGAGTGGACTCGGGCGCACGCCCTCATGCCCGTCGCCCGCTATGGCCCTGGGCCACTGGACAACAGGGCCCACGCCCTTTAGAAAAAAAAAGGAATTAAAAATAAATAAATAAATAATAATAATAAAAAAATAAAGTAAAAATAAATATATTAAATAAATAAATAACAACTAAAATAATTAAAATATTAATTAATTAATTAATTAAGTAATTAATTAGGTTAATTAATTATAATTAGATTAACCTAATCACTAATTAACCTAATTAACTGTTAAGTAAATAATTAATCTAATTAATCCTGGTTAATTAACCTAATAACTAATTAACCTAATTAACTACTGTTAATTAAAACTTAATTAGGTTAATTAGTTAACAGTGTATGACGAACGGGACCCACCTGTCAGGGTTGACCTAGTCAACCCCTGTTGACTGCTGACGTCAGCATGACATCATGCTGACGTCATAAATACATTTTTTCGAATTAATTAAATAAATAATTAAATTCCAGATAATAAAATCTTTAGAAAATCATATCTTTTAATCCGTAACTCGGATTAAAATGTTTTCAACATGAAAGTTGCTCAGAACGACGTGACGAGTTCGGATACGCAGTCCGTTCGTCCGCCACACCCCTCTAACCTATCGAACCCGCAACTTTCCCCCTCCGGCTCCTCTGCCCGAAAACACGAAACACCGGGAATACTTTCCCGGATGTTATCCCCCCTTCACCGGTGTCACCTACTACTGCGTTAGGGCACACCGAACACCGCGTATTGCCTTGTTATATTTTGTGATGCATTGTTTGCTCTGTATTCATTATTTCTTCCCCCTCTTCTCTCCGGTAGACTACGAGACCGACGCTGATGCCACCGAGTACGACTACGTCATCGACGACCCCTCCTTGTCTGAGCAACCAGGCAAGCCCCCCCCTTGATCACCAGATATCGCCTATTCTCCTCTATACTGCTTGCATTAGAGTAGTGTAGCATGTTACTGCTTTCGTTAATCCTATTCTGATGCATAGCCTGACATTGTCGCTACATCTGTTGATACCTTACCTGCAATCCTAAATGCTTAGTATAGGATGCTAGTTTATCATCATTGGCCCTACATTCTTGTCAGTCTGCCTTGCTATACTATCGGGCCGTGATCACTTGGGAGGTGATCACGGGTATATACTATACATACATACATACTATACAGATGGTGACTAAAGTCGGGTCAGCTCATTGAGTACCCGCAAGTGATTCTGACGAGGGGGCTGAAAGGACAGGTGGCTCCATCCCGGTAGAGGTGGGCCTGGGTTCCCGACGGCCCTCGACTGTTACTTGTGGCGGAGCGACAGGGCAGGTTGAGA